>NC_057817.1:44360000-44602500 GCF_910594005.1 Cervus elaphus | reverse complement strand
AGATTTCCCCTTCCCGTTCCTTCCCCACTTCCTTGTCTTGGAAAGCGTCCATCTTCTCCCTGCCTTAACCAAGATGCTTTCTGTATCTTCTTGAGTTTTTGTTTTACAAGTGGCAGAAAAGAACACTCAATTCAAGTGCCTTCTTCCTTCTTCCTAGTGAAAATACCTGAGGCATAGAAACCCCAGAAACCTACTTCCAATGAACATTAAAATACATGGACAAACTGCCCTCCTGCACATAGGTGTATTTTAGAGAATCTTCCTTCTTTATCGATTGGGCACACCTGAAAGTCTTTAGAGAAATGTCTCTCTTCTCATCAGTATTTTGTTTTGACAGTGGGGCACTGGCTGTAGTAATAGCTTATCCTCTTTAGTTGTTTTATTTTTTACTTTACAGTGTGTGTTTTAGTCGTTCAATGAGTTAGACTCATTGAGACCTCATGGACTGTAGCCTGCCAGGCTCCTCTGTTCGTGGAATTCTCCAGGAAGAATGCTAGAGTGGGTTGCCATTCCCTTCTCCAGAGGATCTTCCCAACCCAGGGATTAAACCTGGGTCTCCCACACTGCAGGGAGATTCTTTACCCTCTGAGCCACCAGGAAATTACAGTACTCTTTCACATACATTATCTCATAGCAGGGCAGGTATTAGAATCCTTACATCTAGATGGAGAAATAAGGACTTGGAGGAGTTGAAATGGCATCAATACCAGCACTCTTCAGATTAATTTTTTGGCAACTCCAAGCAAATAGTTTTTAAAAATCTTAAAAGTCAAATGTGGCCATCCAAATTGCTAAAACTTGGTGTCCTAAATTCAGAAGTTTTCTTCTTTAAAAAAGATTCTTCAAGAGTTGATATCTCCAAATATAAGTAGTTGGCATTATAAAGTGGATGCAAGTACAAAAATAAAAACATACTGTATTTCTACTCTTGTCAGAGGACAAGAAAATCTCAGAAACAATTAGCCACAAATATGTTCAACACACAATTGGGAATGCCACCCCAATACAGTAACCTATATCTGAGAGAAAGAATGATTTGGAAAGAATTATATATGGTAGTTAGATGCCAAGGTGGCATCCATTTTCACTTCTTCATTCCTAACAAAATTCTAAATTCGTTCAGGTATCTACCTTTCTCCATGAACCTCAGGGGGACAAACTGAATTTCAGGAGTGGATCTAATAGGCCTAAATTAATATCATCCCTCTTCTCAAGAATTAGCATGTGATCCAATCCAGGTTAAAAAGGCCTGAGGAAACATTTGCTGGAAGCTTCTGGTAAAGTTCTTTTGCATAGTTAAGAAAGGCCCAGGGAGTCAATTTCTCTCCTCCGCCTGATTAGAATACTGGAAAGAGGTTGCCCCAAACACTATGGGCAGTCATGTTACTACACTGGAGGAGCCAAACTGTGATGGTAGAGAATAGAGTGATAGAAGTACCTGTGTTCTTGATAAAATCGGTGAATCACTAACGCAGCCAGCCAGTGCTGAAGCCTGTCCTAACTCTGGACTTCCTTTCATGAGGACTTTCTTCTCTTTAGTATTTATCTTTACTATTCAAGCCAGTTGGAATTGAGTTTGCTGTTCCTGGCAGCCAAAAGCATCCTAACTGATGCAGAGACCTATTCCTTCTCCAGTCTGTCTTCCTCTTAGAAATGAAGAAACAAGGCCAAGAGAGGCTCCCTAATGTCCCAAGTTTTCATAACCAAGATTAAATGCCAATTTATAAACCTGAGATGAGTTGTAAAGGAAACTGAAGAAATGGCTTTCAACACGGATTGGATAGCTGATTTACAACAGAGTCTGGCTGATGCTTAGAACAGTAGAAAGTTTTAAGTTAAGGTTTACTCTATAGGGAGCCTCAGATAACTTCAACTGGCCAATTGGTAACCTGAGGTTTCAATCCAACAAGTTCTTATCCTCACTCATTGTGTCTGCAGCTCATGTACCTGGGATGTCCCAGACAATAAGAAGTTCTATTTAACACTTTTCTTATAAGCCAAGGGCCAGGCTTAAGAGGCCAGATTCTTTTCCTCTTTCCTCTCTTTAAGATTCTGTCTTGGCTTCAAGACTATCAGAATCAAGTTGTCCACAGAGCAGGAACCACAAGTCCAAATTGGAGAAAGAGAGAGTTTGGATCCTGAAGACCCTCAAATCCTCATTGGCTCAAAGCTTTCCTCAGTGATACCTGTCTTCAGAACATAAAGTCCCAGAAAGTTCTAAAGATATGTTGTAGCTCTGAAGCCACACCCCACCTCCAGTGTTAGAATGACTCAGAATCCTTTCGGGTTATGCTTTCTTCTCTCTTTCTCCACACTTCCCACAACTCCCTCCAACCCCCGTCTCCAGCCTTGTAAGAGTTTCCAATATGGCTTGGGAAGAGGGATTCAGTGATGTATCACTCCCAACCCAGGTCTCAGCCCCAGGGTGGGAAACTATTCCATCTCTTAATTTTTACACATCTCCTGGGGTTCCTGATTCCAAATTCTCCACAGAGGTTCTCAATGACACTGGGGCTCTGTCTGAGGAAAATGGAAACCTGGAGTCAGTAAGCTCTCGACCCTCACTGATTAATCTGATGTCTCAGGGTCTGTGTTGGCAACTTGGGATGCTATTTGGCACCTGCCTTTGGTAGGTAGTTCTTTTTCAGAATCTCTCTGCTGCTCCTTATCGTTTGAATCTCCTTTTTTATTTTTAATGTTGATAAATTGACTCTTCTGATTAAAAATAACTTTCTGTATTATTTCACAACCCGTTTCCTTTTTCAGTTTGCGGCATTATGTTAAGAGAATAAAATGTGATAGGTGTGGAGAGGAGTCTGTTCCTTCTAAGGCAGTTAAAGGAACTCTTTGTTGTGCAGGCTGGCACCAAAGCAGGAAGAAGTGGTTATTTTTCGTTGGTTGTGCTCTGAGACTTTTCCCAGAGGCTTAATAGGAGACGTTCCTCTGTGAAGGATGCTGGCAGAATCAGAAGTATGTTCAGTGCTCAGGGGAACATGCTGAGAGCTCCTTTTTAACCAGCACACACAAAATGATGCTAATGCTACTTCTTGCTTCCCCGTCAGTATCTTTCCTGCCCTTAGGCCTTCGGAGTGAGAGTGATGGAGAACAAGAGAGAAGGAGGTGTGCCCTGGCAACCATTGCCAGAAAACAGGTTTCACTGACACTATAAATTAGATAACCCACTTCCTGGAGGTGGGTTCATAGGCAACACTGAAAAATCTGCCTGTGTGGGAAACATTGCTGCCTTTAGTTTCAGTTAAAAAAATATCACTTATGTTTGCTAATTACATACAAGTATAAAGAACGAAAAGAATGGCTCAGTATTCTATCATCGTATGATCCCTGTTAACATTTTTCTCATATAAATGTTTTCTTATATAAAAATGATAAAAGTACATGATGAAACAGATCAAACAGAAAAGTACAAAAGAGAAAGTAAAAATCTATTTACATGTGATTCCAGAAACTACCTTATTTTTGTGTGTCTGCTCTTTTATTTACTTACATAACATAGGTAATGCTGCTCACATTTTTTCCTTGCATCTGGATTTTTCAGTTTTGGGAACTCTGATATTTTAATTCAACGCTGTGTCATATTTTACTGAAACAATCTCCTTTTGCAGATGTGCTGGTGGACATTGTTTTCAATGAATTTTTAAGGGATTTTGACACTTTAGAATCAAGATAGGGAGGCGGTATCAAGATGGTAGAGTAGAAGGTTGTGAAGTTCACCTCCTGCCACAAATAGAATAAAACAGCGATCAAAAATGATTACTTTAATTATCATTCATTAATCTATGCACCTATTCAACAAGCACTTATTGACTATTGACAACAAGCACTATCTAGAATAGAACCAGACACTTTGTTAGATGCTGGGAATATCAAAGAAAGGCAGTGGTCCCTGTGCCAAATGGGTTATAGCCCAAATGGAGGGAGAGGGCTCAGTGTCAGTAATTACTATCACTGCTGAGATACAGATCAGCAAAGGATGCTGCATCTGCAGAGATTAGACGCCTGTGTGTGCCTGCTCAGTCGAGTCTCTTTGCGACCCATGGACTGTAACCCACCAGGTTCCTCCCTCCATGGGATTTTCCAGGCAAGAATACTGGAGTGGGCTGTCATTTCCTCCAGGAGATCTTCCTGACCCAGGGATCGAACCCACGTCTCCTGTGTCTCCTGCACTGACAGGCAAATTCTTCACCACTGAGTCACCTGGGAATCCCTGAGCCACCTTGACACCCAGGGTAATCTTAAAATTAAGGGATCAGGGAGGAGGAATTCTCAGAGGAAGCCACAGGTGGGAAGGCTTGGAGCCATGAACCAGCTCAGTATTCAAGTTTCTGCAAGGATTTTGGAGCTGTCAGAGTGCAAGTTTCATAAGGGGGCCCTGGAAGGACCTTAAGCTAAAGTTAGAGGCTGAGGTCGAAGCTGTATCCCAAAGACTTCTGGAATCTGAACTTTGTCCTAAAAGCCAATCGAGGTTCTAAGTATTGATGGGGGAAGGGAATTGCTGGATGACATGAAGATTTTTAGATAATCAGAGGAGCCTGGCAGGCTACAGTCCATGGGGTCTCAAAGAGTCAGACCCAACTGGGCATATACACACATACACACTCCAATTAAAAAAAAAAAAAAAAGCGGAGATAAAACATAAAAATAGGAAAAAAAAAAAAAAAAACAAACCTGGCTACAGATTAATTCTCAGCACAGAGAAAGGGAATAAGAGCTGCTGCTGCCAAGTCGCTTCAGTCGTGTCTGACTCTGTGTGACCCCATAGACGGCAGCCCGCCAGGCTCCCCCGTCCCTGGGATTCTCCAGGCAAGAACACTGGAGTGGGTTGCCATTTCCTTCTCCAATGCATGAAAGTGAAAATTGAAAGTGAAGTTGCTCAGTCATGCCCGGCTCTTAGTGACCCCATGGACTGCAGCCTACCGGGCTTCTCCGTCCATAGGATTTTCCAGGCAAGAGTACTGGAGTGGGGTGCCATCGCCTTCTCCAGAATAAGAGCTAGGTAGGAACAAGAGACAGACTTCAAAAAATGAGCATACCTTCTAGAGTAATGGAAATAAAAACAAAAGTAAATAAGTGGGAACTGATTAAACTTAAAAGCTTTTGCACAGCAAAGGAAACACTAAACAAGGTGAAAAGACAACCCTCAGAATGGGAGAAAATAATAGCAAATGAAACAACTGACAAAGGGTCAATTTCCAAAATATACAAGTGGCTCATTCAACTCAAGGCCAAAAAAACAAACAACCCAATCAAAAAGTGGGGAAAAGACCTAAATGGACATTTCTCCAAAGAAGACATACAGATGATTAACAAACACATCGTTCATTATTAGAGAAATGCAAATCAAAACTACAATGAGGTATCACCTCACACCAGTCAGAATGGCCATCATCAAAAAGTCTACAAACAATAAATGCTGGAGAGGGTATGGAGAAAAGGGAACGGTCTTGCACTGTTGGTGGGAATGTAAATTGATACAGCCACTGTAGAAGACGGTATGGAGATTCCTTAAAAAACTAGGAATAAACGACCATATGACCCAGCAATCCCACTCCTAGGCATATACCCTGAGGAAACCAAAATTGACACATGTATCCCATTGTTTATAGCAGCATTATAGCTAGAACATGGAAGCAACCTAGATGTCCATCAACAGATGAATGGATAAAGAAGTTGTGGTACATACACACAATGGAATATTACTCAGCCATAAAAAGAAACGCCTTTGAGTCAGTTCTAATGAGGTGGATAAACCTAGAACCTATTATACAGAGTGAAGTAAGTCAGAAAGGGAAAGATAAACATTGTATCCTAACACATAAATATCGTATTCTAACATATATATAGAATCTAGAAAAATGGTACTGAAGAATTTGCTTACAGGGCAGCAATGGAGAAACAGACATAGAGAATAGCCAAAAAAAAAAAAAGACCATGGTAGGGTATTGAGAATATGAACAAGATGCCAAGTTTCTAAAGGAAAGTAAAGAAAGTTAAGGAACATTTTTGATAGAATTATTTTAACTTCAGTTCCTTGGATAAAGCTTAATTCTTAATAATCATATCTTCAGGACCTGCATCAGGTAAGACAGACCTTGGCAAAGGAAAACAGAGTGCCTCCAGCGGTATGTTGGAGCCAGCAAAATTGGTCATGGTGGGAGTATTTATACTATGGAAACTAGCAAACACTACAAATCAGATTTAAATTTTTTTTCTCTTCAGAGTGCCTGTTAGACAATCTTCAGCACATCACCAATCCCTTTCCAGTGAAAGAGCTGGGAATCATTAAAAACTTTCACAGTTTAGTTCCTATTCCCCTTTCCAACTCCCTCAAGTTCTAAAATCCATTTCATTATTAAGATTATCAGCATTTTAAAAAAATAAACTCTGAAAGATGTCATTAAAAGCATAGAGGGATAAAAACTTTACAAAACATAAAGACAGGTCCTGTGATTCTTATGCCCAGCCCTGGGAAGACCAAGAAGTTGGCAAGTGGAGATATGGCAGCTCTCCCTTTTAAAAGCCTGTTTCCCACAGGTGAGATGGACCTGGGCTCATGGGTGCCAGCCCATCTGAGGCCTGAGGTTATTCTGATGATTCACAGGAAAGCAATCCAGCTCGTTCGGCCAGTTCTTGGTTTGTTTTCCTGACCGCTTTGGAACCACTGAAGTCTCCTCTGATCACCCAAAGTTTTATTTCTTCTATGAAATTCAAAGAGAAGTATTGATCCTACTGCTACCGTGTCGGTATCATTTTATGTCTTCTCTGTCCATAAGCCAATATACTAGAGCCAGAGCAATAGGGCTGGATCTGTCCTTTTGCATTGGTCCATGATGGTACTACAGAGACGCCCACAGCCTCGGAGCTCCAGAGCCGAAAGAAAACAACAGGCTTTTCATCAGGCAGTCAGTCTGTACACCCCTGCAGGCCACCGCAGCAGGATCCTGGCCATGCCAACCTCTTTCCATGCTCCTGAGGAGGATAGGGGTGCAGAGGACAGAACCGAGGAGTTGCAAAGGGATGAGGTGAGATGAACTGGGGGATTGGGGTTGACATATACACACTACTGATACTATGGATAATACAGATGACTAATGAGAACCTATTGTACCACACAGGGACGTCTACTTGGTGCTCTGTGGTGCCCTAAATGGGAAGGAAATCCAAAAGTAGGGGGATTGTATGTATAGGTATAGCACTGTAAAGCAGCTATACTTCAATAAAAATTAATTGAAAAAAAGAATTGAGCTGAGTTGAACAGCTCAAGGCTGTTGGGAGCTTAAAGTTCAAGTTGAGATAATTGCTTTATTGGCGTGGTTTTTAAAAAAATGACCATCCTGCATCATCTCAACAGGATGAATAAGTTCCCATGATTGTGAAAGTGCATGAAATACCAGACAGCTCTCTGGATGTTCGTGGGAAGGGATAGGAGGAAGTGGGGAGAGCAGAGCTGCCTGGGAGTAGGCTCTGGGCTCAGAGATTCCCACTCTCACAACCAGCATAGAACACTGGGATCTGCCAATGGGCACAGAAAAGTGAGTCAGGCCTGATTTTAAGGATGGTATCTTGATTAATTTCAGTTTTTTAAATTAATATATTGCTAAGTATCAGTTATAATGATTTTTCTATCCCCTTCTCAACAATGGTCACCCAGTTTACCCCTTTCTCTGAAAACCTCTTTGCTTATAGCCCAGACATCATGGGAACAACTTGTTGGTGTCTTTCCCAAGGAGAGGATGGTGAAAGAAGATGTTAGCACCAGCCAGCATCCTTATTATCAAGTAACTTCATTACTGTCAGGGCAACAAACAACTCTGATTTGCTGGGGGTTGTAGGGTCTCCAGAAAGCAGGGCTTTCTGCATTGTGATTGTGAAAATTGAGAAAGTTCCTGGCAAATTGGAATGAGTTGCTCATCCTAATTATATCAGTATCTCATGAGGTACCAAATGAGTAAGAGAGACAATAAAGGCTATTGAAGGTTGGAATCAGTAACATCACAGGAGCTTGGAGTTTTGTTAAGTGCTTTGTATTTTACAGAGGATTTTCATATACCATCTCATTTTAATCTTATAACAAATTAAGGAAGGCAGAGAAGGTATCATTATTGTTTTATGTCTAAAAAATCGGGCCACCAGGATTCAGTGACTTGCCCAATGGAACACAGCTTGCTGATAACAAAACCTCAGGTGTGGCCTCCACCTCCCTGAGAAGTACAGTGGGCTATGACTGACAGCCAGTGTTCTGTCTATGGTACCGCGTTGCCTCTCTAGTCATAGGCAAAAGGGAATGACTTTTTCTCTAGTTCCTTAGCTTTTTTGCCATGACGCTTTGTTGTAGAGTGACAATCTTGCAGTGAAGAAGAATTAAGTAAGAATTCATGACCATTTTCTCCCCAACAGGTAGCGCAGATGAGAGCTATGACTTCCATTCAAAGGCAAGAAAAAGGCTGTTGCCAGAGAGAATTCAAATAACTTGTGATGGTTTCCTGTTGGAAGGAAGAGCTGAAGGCAGAGCCAGGCTAGCATAGAATGCTAAGTGGAGAATCTCAGGAGTCTGACCAACCCGTGCACCTTAAGCAAGCAACCACTGGTGAACGGCCCAGGACCTAGAAGTGTGAAGCTCCCAAGGTTCCAAGATATGAAACATGACTCAGCATTTATCTTTTCCCATAAAACATAGCAATGTGTTAAGGTTACCTTTGAAATTTGACTCTAAGACCAGTGACAACATCTAATTTGTGGTCATGAGATATAAAACTTGATGTCAGGTAGAAGGGAAACCCTTTGAACTAGAGAAGGTACAACCAAACTCCAACTTATCAATCCTGTATATAATTTTCAATGACAGTCACAAAAGTATAAATATCCAGGGGGCAGGCATCATGAATCTATGGTTTCTCTAGCCAGTTGCTAGAGACATTTTCAAAACTTCAGGCAGTGTATAATTTATGAAAATGGCTTCGGGTTTCAAGTTTAAATTCAGATTGATACACTGTCTTTTTAAGCAGGAGAACCTGATGGATCTATAAGAATGCTATAAGCACAACCTGCAATGTAAATTTAATGGTTTTATGCTAGCCAAAAAAAAAAAAAAAATGGCTCTGAGATGTAGTAGAAACGATATGGTATGTTTGTACATATGGGAGAGAAAAAAGAATGTGGGCTTCACAATCAGATTCAAGTTCAAACCCCAACTGTGATGAGTATGTGGACTTGAGTATCAAGTCTTGATTTTTTCCACCTGTGATGAGACTAATAGTGCACAGACCTCGTAGATTTGTTGTACTCTTTACATGGGATAATGCACACAGATTGCCCAGTATAGAACCTGGTGTGCAACAGGCCATCACTCTATGTCAATCCTTCTCTCTCTTTCTCTCTTGCAGCTAACTGCTGCCCCATGAGCTACCCTAGGCGTCCCTCTTTCCCCAAGCCTGGATGTAGAAACACAGTCTCCTCAGCTCCTTCTGCCTTGCTGTCTCTGACAAAGCACATAGAACACGGAACATAAGAAAGTTCCCAAGGATTTAAAGTCTTTTGAAATTCCAAGTACTGGTTCCAAGACTAGAGACCCTGCCACATCTGGGATGACCCATGGTAAGCTCCTCCCACTGCCCAGCACCATCTCTCCTACACTAGAATTAAGCCATAATATTTGTCTTACAAATGGTACCTTAAACTCATTTGAAGCAAATGAAATGCTTCTGTATAGAAAACTATCTTCAGCCCACCTTAGATAAATTTTCATGGATCTTTTCTTCCCTTAATATAAAATAGTGGCATACCTGGGCACTCTGAGGGGTACAGGACATACATTGGCAATTCAGATCTCCTGGCCCTTCACACTGGGTCATACCTGTTTTAATGGCACAATTGAGATATTTTGTCGCTTACAGAGAGGCTATAAGGCTAAATAGCATAATGGCTTATAAAAGCTCCTAGAAGAGTACTTACCTCAAAAAATAAATGCAGTCTTCTGTTTCCAACTTTGTCTCTGGATTCTAAAGTTACTGAGATATTTTACATTTGATATCAAGCTAATTTTTCTTTCCAGTGTATACTTAAGAATGAATTCTGATGGCTGTATATGTTTTTAGAAAGGGGGCCTAGGGAAGTAATTTTTTCTCCTAAATTATCTAAATGTCTCATTGCATAAAGTTATACTATCAATATTATTATTATTATTCAGTTGTTTGGAAATTGCATAAATACAGATAAGATAAATGTTGAATTATACTGCTTCTAGTTCTATCAGCCTTTATATAGTAGGGATTTCATATCAATGTTAGTTTAATGTTAATATTTTATGTTGTAATGAGTTGTCAATGTTTTTTTACTAGAATGGGTCATGTTGCTGTCCCTGATGAAGAGTGTAAAATAAAAATACATGTAAGTGAAGCTATAGGTGCCTTTATTCATGATGAAAGAAACCTCAGAATTCTTAGATAAAAGTGTTCAGATGTATTTGGTTAGAGAAATGGTTGAAAATTTCAGAATTTTAAAACATTTTTCTGTATATTCTATATCTAACCACATTCAGATAACATGTATGTGTATTTATCCTTTTTCCATGTTGGGATACTCTGTCTTTCTCTAAAAATCATGTATGACAACAAGCAATAAATTGGAAAAATGAAAGCTGAGATTGAGTTGATTTGGATAAAAATGTGCATTTCTTTCTATTTAAGTTTTCACAATATTAATGATCTCATATAAAACCTTTGTTGTTGGTCAGTTTCACCATGGTTGAAATGATACATCACAGGAATAAAATAAAACTTAAACAAGGAACATCTTCTAAATGTTAGCCAAGAAAAAAAAATGACAATAAGGCTTATCTACTGTTAAAGACTGAATGTTTAGTTCATTCCCAAATTCTTACACTGAAACTTAACTCTCCAAGAGATGATATTTGAAGATGGGTTCTTTGGGAGGTAACTAAGGTTAGATGAGGCCAGGAGGGTGCAGACTGGTCGATGGGATTAGTGCCCCTGCAACAAGAGACACCAGAGAGTTTATACCTCTCTGCCACCTGAGGACACAGCAGACAGTGGCCGTCTATAAGCTGGGAAGAGAGTTCTCACCAGAATCCAAACTATGCTGGCATCTTGATCTTGGACTTCCAGGCTCCAGACTGTGAGAAAATAAAATTTTGTCATTTAAGCCACCCAATCTATGGTATGTTGCAGCCTGGGCAGAATAATATATCTAGCAAAGTGAAGGCAGACTTATACACTATTGGCAGGAAGAAATGATCATATATCATTGTACCTTAACATAGTGCAATGTCTCCTCTGAAAATTTAACTTGTGCTTGTAATTTTTATTTGCTGGTTGTTTTTGTTTGCTTGTTTGTTTGCTCCTGGATCACTCTTGAAAAAGTAAGTCACTACCAGCAACAACATAGTTTCATCCCCAGAAAGAGGGCAGGGAAGCTAGACCCTCTGGGAGCAGTCAAGGCCCAATGTCAGGTAAAGGCAAGAAGACCTTTACTGCTCGGAGTGCCTGGGACCTACGAGGCAATAAATGGAATCCAATGGAGCAGAAAAATGAAAGGTTGAAAACCTATGTAATGATTACAAGTAGAAAAGCCTGTAATAAAGCAAAAATTTTTAAGTTTTTTAAAATAGCCTCTTATGGATGCTTCCCTGGTGGCTGAGACAGTAGAGAATCTGCCTGCAATGTGGGAGGCCTGGGATCAATCCCTGGGTTGAGAAGATCCCCTGGAGGAGGGTATGGCAGTCCACTCCAGTATTCTTGCTGGGAGAATCTCCATGGATAGAGGAGGCTGGCAGACTACGGTCCAAGGAGTCACAAAGAGTTGGATATGACTGAGTGACTAAGCACAGCACATTGTGGACGAGGTCTGTAGATGAGAAGCTTCCCAGGTTCACACTTGACATTCAAATCCCTGCAAAAATAAAAGGGATGCTGATTGGGGGTCTTCAAATGGTGGGCTATTGGGCCTCTTGTGACATAGGGCAGCTGGTGTCTTGGAGGATAGTTTAAAATTAAATTGTAAACCTGGAATTCAAGTGAAGAGACTCCTTGCCTAAGCTTGGCCTGAGGAAGGAACTTAGCCTCATTCAAAGATACAACATGCTTCCTCCAAGGTGTGATTCTTCACTCCCATCTACCCACAGGGATGTGGGCCAGAAATATCTCCTTGGCCTTTAGATTTTATGGAATTTTACTTTAGTCACACTCTGTGTTGGTGAAAATTATGACAGTAAATGGCTGAGCTCTGCTTGGATACGGAAATCAGATGGAATCCCTCTCAGCTCAGTTCAGTTCAATCACTCAGTAGTGTCCAACTTTTTGCAGCCCCATGGTCTGCAGCACACCAGGCTTCCCTGTTCATCACCAACTCATGGAGTTTGCTCAACTCCAAGCCCATCGAGTTGGTGGTGACATCCAACCATCTCATCCTCTGTCATCCCCTTCTCCTCCTGCCTTCAATCTTTCCTAGCATCAGAGTCTTTTCTAATGAGTCAGTTCTTCACATCAGGCGGCCAAAGTATTGGAGCTTCACTATTGGAATCCCTCTATTAGACTGTATATGCCCTTGGGGTTCTTAGATGTTAAAAGGAAAGGCATAGCCTCAAGAGTAAGAGATGAAACTTCTTGCTTATCTGGCATGGCAATAAGCTCAGGCTTATTTAAAAATTTAATTGAGAACATGTGCGCATCCTTGCAGTGGACAAGTTTGATTGACAACCAGGCATGCCTCAAGTAGTGGGTGCATATTACTTGAAAGGAGGTGCTCTTGGGAAGACTTGAGGCCAAATGGTTGGTGATTCAGAAAGGAATCATAGTTTGTGTGTTACTTTTCAAAGGAACTGATGAAGAATTTCCTTCCCAAATTGTTAACATGCTGTTAAATATAAAACTAAATGAGACCGAAAATTACAAACTCATTTCTATATTTGATCTTTTTGGCAACGTTCTCTTAATTCCTCTCTCAAACTACTTTCTCAGGTAAAATAAATGGGAGAAATGTGTAAGATCTAACTCTGCAAAAGAATAGAGTTATAATTTTATTCTCCATTTGTGAATCTCCATGAAAATGAAATCGCTGATGAGAGCAAATCAAGTTGGGTTGATGCTCCAGTGCACAGGCAGGTATAAAATCTGGATATTAATGGACCATATTAACTACCTAATTAAGTTTTTAAAAATGAAAATCAATTATGTTTTCTGGTATTAAATGAGTTGAACTAGAGCTAACTTTTTTTTTCTCACCTTCATGAACACAGTAATACTTCCAGATTCTACAACACTCTCCAATGAAAGGAGATTGGGTTTTAATCATAATTTCCATTAAGCTTTTTATCTTGGCATCTCTTCACTTTCCTTCATTTCACGTATAAATCCCAGCTCCACTCCCAATCATTTATAAAAGAATTTTTTTAAATTGAGCTCATTAGCATTCTGAATGCTTTTATTCAAGAAGAGTATATAGATTTGAATTATTACATTATGAAGACTCTTGTAAGACCGAAAATACACATTTCTTATGCCTTCAAAATGAATCTTATTTTTCTAAGCTTTAAGCCTATCCATGTATTATATAAAACAAAATGAACCCTAATTAATATTTAGGAAAACAAAACGGTGAGTTCTTGGTTGACTTTCGGTTGGTGCTGCCCCTGTGGTTCAGTTGCTGCTGCCCCTGAGTTATGTCCAACTTCTGGGAAACTGATGGACTATAGCTCTCTGTCCATGGGATTTCCCAGGTGAGAATACTGGAGTGGGTTGCCATTTCCTTTCCCAGGGGATCTTCCGGACCCAGGGATCAAACCCACATCTTGCACACTGCAGGCAGATTCTTTACCACTGAGCCACCGGGGAAGCATCCTGACTTTCAGCTACCTTAAAAAAGAAATATGTGTAAGAAAAGTAGTCTGATACCTTGAAAAAGAAATATGTGTAAGAAAAATACTCTTATACTTGTACCCTGAATAGTTGGTTCTATCCGCCTTGCTCCAGAAGTGCAAAGGACATGTAGAATTTCTTTTATCATGATAAAAATAGGAAAATTGTATCAAAACCATCATGGGCTTGACTAGTCACAGACATTTATAGCATCTGCAGATCAGCAGGTTAATAGTTCTCAGTCTGCCATTCCTATTCAAAAACAAACTCTAGCTTTTGTTGAAGATTTATTAGATTGGCCATTTTGTCTTTTCTTGTGAAATGGTTCATATTCACACACTGAAATCTCAGTTTGTATCTGTGGTTGGCAAAGAAAATGGCAACATCGAGCTTAACTGTGAAGAGGTAGATGACCTGTTAAAATAACGATTAGACAAAGGAATCCAAAAAAACCTGAAACTTTCTGTCCTTTCTGAAATCCATATGCTTTCTGGTATGATCCTGGCCTTGTTTTTGTGGCTGGCAGAATGTTTTGTAGTTATAGATTTGGGCTCAATAACTGTGTTTTAGTTCAGAAAGGCCAACTGCATGTAGTTAATTGTTGGACTGTTTACATTAGTCTCATTTCTAACTGGAAATGGGCCCTGGAAAATGTTTTCAGCATCCAACAGAGACAAATTTTAATGTGGAACATTTCAAATGAAGCACTGTTTTCCAATACATCAGTTGCTTTAAAATATTTTCTTTGCTGAAATGTACCCAGTATAGCACCATGAATGATAAGTTATCTTAATCCTCCTCTTAGATACTGGAAATTTCTGGTGGACTTTGGTATATCAATACGTATATGTTTGATAATTAGGCTGGCAGTTTACTCCAGGTACTATGGCTTGCATACATTTTCCACAGTACTGGTCACTGATTAACCACATTACTACCATTTACTTGTCTGTCTGTTCCACCGGGTCATGAGCTCCTTGAGACCGGGAACTGAGGTTTTTATCCCATATACTGCTGCCTAAGACAATCCCGTCATTGTAGGCACACATTTGCTTCTCTTTAAATATTCACTGTATACTTGCTAAGTCTAAGGCACGGTGTCAAGGTTTTTAGTTTAGCCAGTCACTCTACATCTACAGACTAACCTAAAGGCATAAGTGTATCACCATCCTCATTTTCTGGATAAGGAAATGAAGTTATCAAGAAGAGAGACCATGACTTAGCCATGGCAGAACCAGGCTTCAAACCAGGGAGCCTGAACTCAGAGGCTGTACTCTTCTTCTCACCACTATTGCTTTATAGAAATGATCTGGGGCAAAGGCAGAAGAGAAAAAAGAGTGATGAACCTGGCCCTAAAAAGATGCAATTAGGTGGATAATAGACTATAATCTTCCAAATCTGTAGGTCAGAGCTCTGAAAGTCTTTGATTGTGTAGCTCAAGTCTTCATTCCCTCAACTACTCTCTTATATTGCCTTTAACTTCCTAGAAATAGTTCTGTATCCATTTTATGGACACAGTTATACTTTCCAGAGGCAGTTAAATAAGAACGGAAGTGTGCCATTCAGGAATCCATAATCCAAGCGTGGTTAGTTAAAACTGGAAGGATCTTTTTTTTTAAGAGACAATTCTTTTTTTGGAAGTATGATTTGATTTACAATGTTGTGCTAGTTTCAAGTGTACGGCAAAGTGATTCATATATATATATATATATATATTCAGATACTTTTCCTTTATAGGTTATTACAAGATATTGAGTATAGTTCCCTGTGCTATACAGTAGGTCATTGTTTACCTAGTTTACATACAGTAGTATGTATATGTGAATCCCAGACTCCTAATTTATCTCTTTCCAACCCCCACCATGCCCTTTGGGAACCACAAGTTTGTTTTCTATATCTGTGAGTCTGTTTCTGTTTTGCATATACACTCATACTATTTTTTAGATTTCACATAAAAGTGATATCATACAGTATTTGCTTTCTCTTTCTGACTTATTCCACAAAGCATAATATTCTCAAGGTTCATCTTGGGCTTGGCTGGTGGCTCAGCTGGTAAAGAATCCACCTGGAATGTGGGAGACCTGGGTTCAATCCCTGGGTTGGGAAGATGCCCTGGAGAAGGGAAAGGCTACCCACTCCACTATTCTGGCCTGGAGAATTCCATGGACTGTATAGTCCACGGGGTTGCAAAGAGTTGGACAGGACTGAGCAACTTTCACTTTCCCTTTTACTTTTTTCCATATGTGTCACTGCAAAAGGTAACATTTCATTCTTTTTATAGCTGAGTAATATTCCATTGTTTATATAAACCACATCTTTTTAAACCAGTCATCTGTTGATTGGCACATGGATTGCTTCCCCACCCTCTTCTGAATGAGGCTATCAACCATGATCAATTGTGAATGGCCAAAGTAGTTTAGGATATTTCACAAAATCTCCCTTTCTCCTTCTACCTTATGAGCTCATAAATCTTGGCATTATCTCTATCAAGTATGACTACTTTTGACTAATAATAATTAATTATTCCAAAAATTATCCATTAAATGATGCTATTTGTCGCTTGCTGATACTTTTTTTGCACAGTCTCTGTGAAGATCTGGTCCATGTATAGACAGACAGGTAAGCATGTAACCAGCAAGTGGGAGCAGAGGAGATCAGACTTGCAAAAGGGCCTACATAAAAAGTTACAAGGTCCTAATGTCCTATTAAATGACCACAACAAGCCAAGCTAATTCAAGCACTGTATAACAGATTTTCCAGGGTGATAGCAGCCTCCCCTGGTTCCTCGCTCTTCTCTGAATACACAAATTTGATAGTGGAGAATAACAGGGGATAAATACAGCTACACACCTTTGTCCCCAGTTGAATAAGTCCATGTGGTCTGGGGGGTAATCCAGAGGATATTAGCAGAAGCATCACAATAGTACTTCTAAACACATCTCAGTGAGGGATTACCCTTAAATCTATGCCAACAGAGGAAAAAGAAATCTACCACATTTGACATTCACATAGTAAAGAAGATGAATTCATGATCCTGTTTTTCTGCCATTACTATTATATCTACTGTTTGGCATAAACATTTCTGTAGGCTGTTTATAGTTATGGGCCTCTCTGCTGGCTCAGCTGTAAAGAATCTGCCTGCCAGTGCAGGAGATGCAGGTTCGATCCCTGGGTTGGGAAGATCCCCCTGGAAAAGAAAATGGCAACACACTCCAGTATTCTTGCCTGGGAAATCCCATGGACAGAGGAGCCTGCCGGGCTACAGTGCATGGGTCACAGAGAGTTGGACACAACTTAGTAACTGAAGAACAAAAACAAATTCATATTTATAGGACTGTTTTTGATTTAGCTACTTATTCCAGGGATAAGGATTTCAGTTTTCCTTAAAAAATGCTATAGGTTTTCAGTGCAATAATTCTTAAAAAAAAAATTTTTCACAGCATTCTAATTACTGAACTTCGAGAAATTCTTCAGAATTTGGTCTTTCCTTCTGATAAGGAAATTTTTTTAGGGGATTTTTAAGGCTAAATTTATTCAACTTTCACTCCTAAGAACTTGGGGCTGGAAAAGACTGACTTCTTTGCCTCTCCCTTCTTTCTAAGTTCAAGTGTAAAATACTTGAGAGAGATTGTCATTGACACTGTCCTTAAATATCTATGAAGTGGGAGATCTCATATCACCCTCTCACAGCTGTGGAGAAACTACATCACATTGCTATTTATAAGCTTCACTTTACTCCATTCAGTATAAAAATTAGGCTGTGTCTCCATAAACTTGGCCTTGTGTGTGCTGTGCGCTCTTGTTTCTGTCGTGTCCGACTCTTTGCAACCTGATGGACTGTAGCCCACCAGGCTCCTCTGTCCCTGGAATTTTCCAGGCAAGAATACTGGAGTGGGTTGCCATTTCCTCCTCCAGCAGATCTTCCCAACCCAGGGATCGAACCTATTTCTCTTACGTCTCAGGCATTGGCGGGCAAGTTCTTTATCACTCACAACACCTGGGAAGCCCTGACCTGGCCTTGATCTCTGGTTTAAATTATGTGGCATCAAGAGGAGCTTCAAAGTTACTGAGAACTGCAGCAAAGGGACTGCAGACCAGTAGCTCACTCATTTCTTCACAAAAGTCTCATTTCCTAAGAAGCTTTCTCTGACCACCTATAGTTGGTTAGGACTACACTTAAAAATCTCCCCAGGGTAACTTGTATTTTTCTTTCATAGATTTTCACAGTGTGAGCTCTTTGAAGCAGAAAGACTATCTCTTTTGCTTCCTTCTGAATCCCTAGTTATCAAGTTCAATGCTGGCAAATACCAGGCAACCAAAAAATACTTGATGAGTGGATGAAGGACTCAGTGGGTGACAGATGATTCCTGTTCAGCCTCCTAGAAGTGGCCTCTTTCTTCCAGTATCTTTCTACTCAAAATTATCTGTGGCCAGGACTACTATGTATTTATTGGTATCTATTTCCTCCAGTTCATAGAGGCTGTAGACAGCCAGCCTACATTTTTCCAGCCTCTTTTGCAGTTAGGTTTGGCCACATGGCTGATTTTTTACCAATGAAACGTGGTCAGAAGACATCTATGTTCCTTTCTTAACTGCCCTATTAATTCCTGTGTGATCCTCCACATGCTCTTCTCCTTCCACTGGGTAAACACAGAGGCTTCAGTAAAGAACGGTGAGGCTCTAGAGGATGGCAGAGCCACAAGAGGCTCTAGAGGATTTTGTGTTTATTTGCTAGAGCTGCCATCACTAAGTACCACAAACTGGGTGGCTTACACAACAGAAATTTGTCTCCCAGTTTGAGAGGCTAGAGGCTTCTGTTCAAAATTCGGGAAGAGTGAGTACCTCCTGAGGACTGCAAGGAGGGCTCAGTCCTCTGACTCTCTCAGCTCGTAGAGGCCTGTTCATCCTCATGTATGGGCACCTGTGTCTCATTTTATGAAGACACCAGACCTATTGGATTAGAGGCCCACCCCACTCATCTACTAATCACATTTGCAACAACAGCTCCATTTTCAAATGAGATCATGTTCTGAGGTACTTGGGCTTAGACTTCAACATGATCAGTTTTTTTTCAGCCCATAGCAGGCCGCAGGGAAGGTCATCTGCCAAAGAGGGCCATCTTCATTAGACACAGTGTGAGACACTTTTGCTGTTTGCTGTCATAGTAACTACTGCCTCCTACCGTAACTATGACACCATCCCATCGCACTAACCTTGGCCTCGAGAGTAACAAAGAAAAGTACCTACCTACCTATATATTAGGACGTCCTTGGTGTCTCAGCCGGTAAAGAATCTGCCTGCAAGACAGGAGACTTGGGTTCGATTCCTGGGTCAGAAAGATCCCCTGGAGAAGGAAATGGCAACCCACGCCAGTTTTCTTGCCTGGAGAATCCCATGGACAGAGGAGCCTTGGTGGGCTACAGTCTATGGAGTTGCAGAGAGTTGGGCACAACTGAGCAACTAACACATACACACACTACCTATATATTATGCTTTTTGGAAATGTTTTTTAAAAGCTTCAAATTGTCCCTCAGCCTTCAGACCTGTAATTTTGCATGGACTTCCCAACACTGAACTGGTCACTGTCTGAAGAGGGTCACTCTTGGTCATGCAATGGCAGGAGAAAGAGCTTTGGAGGACCCAAGTTTCAGCGCTGGCTCAGCCCCTGAAGAACAGCTTGCCCTTAGGTAAATCACATCTTTCTCTCTGCCATTGTTTATTCATCTGCTGAAAGAAAACAATACTCCCCTTCTGGGATTATTGGAAGGATTAATCAAATTAAATTAATCTTCACAATTAGCACAAAGTCTGGCAGGGAGTAAAGGTATAATGTGGCTTTTTAAAAAGGTAAGAGGCAGGTTTCTTATCTGGAAACTGTGCTCTCACCCTTCAACTTTGGCATTCAATGTCTGAGGCACATAGGATTTAGCAGCTGCCATAGTAAATTAAACCTGGGGCAGATATTTGAACGGATGGCCTGAAGAGGAATTACACTCGGGGAGGCTAAAAGGATTTTAACTCAACAAGAATTTCCTATCACTCAGGCCTACCTAAAGCTAGGCTGATTTGTAAGGTAGTGAGTTTTCTGTCCCTACATGTATTCAAGATGGCAAGACCCTTTGGTGGAGACCAGTAGCTCACTCTTATTTCTTCTCAAATGTCTCATTCTCTAAGAAGCTTTCTCTGACCACCTACAGTAAGTTAGGACTACATTTAAAAATCTCCCCAGGGTAACTTGTACTTTTCTTTCATAGTTTATCACAGTGCAAGTTCTTTGAAACAGAAAGACTATCTCTTTTGTTTCCTGCTGAATTCCTAGTTATCATTATTCCTCAATTCAGGTATTATTGAGGCATTTATTCATAGGATAAGTAGTTCAAATAGATTTATAACATGCATACTGCATGATTATCAGAATGGTGGGGCCAATTAATATAGGATTAGATATAAAACAGTTACATTCTTTTGGAATCCAGAGAGACAAAAAGTTTGCATGGAAACATGCCCAGGGGAGAAACTCTTTCTAGTGGTGGGCTACAGCAGCAGAGATGATGGAGTCATGGGGAAGGGTAGAGAGGAAGGCACCAGAATGGAAGAAAAAGAGTGGTTTCTAAACCCAAGAGTATCTTTCCCCTGTGACACAGCTTTTCAGAGAACTGGCCGTATAGTATGATTGGAAAGGGCAGAATACTTCTCAAGGGCCATGCTCACTGTCACCGCCCTGCTCATGTGCCTTAGGTCTCCAGAGACCTCTCCATCAAAACCAAGCTCACAGCTTAACCCTAGGGGATATCCTACCCGTGCATCAACCTGAGCCACGCTCAGCATTAGGCCACTACCCCTTAGGACCTGGTGGGACCAGCCTGTGTGCAGGGGCCAGGCTGCTGAGCGAGAGACTCCCTCTCAAACAGCGTGGTTCTGAGCAACTGGAAAGCAGATTTCTGACTGCAGATGTTCTGGACTCAGAGTGGGGATTGCCAAATCCTACCCAGGGCTTCAAAGGGGGATGCTTTTGAAAACCTTGTGGTCAATTAAACTCATCACGCCTAGCATTCTTCTTCCCTCAATTACTGGCTGAGATGGAAGACTTTTTGGCTTCTGTGCTCATCCCCACTGAGCTTAGGGCTTCTGTTCCTCTGCACACATCCTCCCCCGGCTCCCTTTTCCCTCATCAGTTGCCCCGTGTACCATATGGAAGCTCTATGCCACCGCAAATAACACTTTCTACCACCAGCTCCATCACCTGATTGAAGCCTGGCCATCTCCCTGGACCCAACACGTTTCTTACAATTGTTCATTCTTACACGTGATGCACAAGCTCAGGGGAGGTGAGTTGGGCCATCAAGCACTCCCCCAGCATCACTTCCAGATTGTTACTCCTCTGCCGTAGCAGAGGAAACCTTGCTCCTGGGAAGCCTTCTGCCATCTGGATCTGCTTTCAACTACATGCTTAATTGCTCTGCAAATGGTAGAAAGGACTAATTTTAGCATTTCCATCATTTACCAAGTCATAAATTTTGCAGCATGAATTAATCCCACTTAATCTAGGTTGGAATCCTTGCTCTGCTAGTTACTAGCTGTTTGGCCTTTGGAAAGTTATTTAATCTTCCAGATCTCTGATATCTTTATCTAGGAAATGGGGATAAAGATGCCTACCAAAGGAGACTGCTATGAATTGAAATACACAATAGATATGAAATCATAAGAAGCATAAAATGTGAATTGAATTTGGATAGAAATATCTTCAATAGTGTGAACATAATTATCCCTGTGGTAATTAAGTTAGTTATTATTTTCTTAATATGAAAATCTATTTGGTAAAACTATTCTGTATTATGGGGCTTCCCAGTCGGCTCTGCGGTAAAGAATCTGTCTGCCAGTGCAGGAGATGTTGATTTGACCACTGGATCAGGAAGATCCTCTGGAGAAGGAAATAGCAACCCCCTCCAGTATTCTTGCCTGGAAAATCCTATGGACAGAGGAGCCTGGCAGGCTACAGTCCATGAGGCCCAAAGATTCAGACATGACTGAGCATGCACGCATGCACATTCTGTATGATACAGTAGTGGTAGGTACATGTCATTATATATTTATTAAAATCATAGAATGTACAGTATACAAAGAGTGAACCCTAAAATGAACTGTGGATTTTAGTTCATAATAACATCTCAGTATTGTCTCATCAATTGTAACAAATGTACCACAGTGACTCAAGACGTTAATAATAGGGGAAACTGGGAAAAGAGAGAAAGGAATATATGAGAATTCTGTTTCACTTAATTTGTCTGTAAACCTGAAACTGCTCAAAGTGTAGTCTATCAGTTTAAAAAAAAACACACATTCTCATGAGTTGAGAATTATTGAAGCTGGTGATGGGAGCATGAGGTTCATTATATATCTTCTCTCCAAATTTTCCATTAAAATAAAGTTTTAAACAATGTATTTGTTCAAATTGAGTCTTTCAACCAATATCTTCAACTATCGGGTATTCACTTTAACCCATCTAAACTTTACTGATGGTATTTTAATCATCAAACTCAGTGGTAGACATAGTGGGAGGTTTAAGAACTCTTTAAAACATGGTAGATTCCTCAGTTGGGAAGCTGAAGGTTGTTGCAGAGACAAGAGGTTTACTTGTGAAATCAGTGAGTCACACCAGAAAAACAACACAGTAGAGAACTTAAATCCCGGGCACAGAATGTAAGCTCTATGAGAAACCTGGAGAAAATGGAATTAAAATTCTATCAGTACCCAGCCTGGCACCCTGTGACAATCGAGGGTGTGGGAAGGAAAGCACAAGAAGCAGGGGTTTTATATATATATATATATATATATATATATATATAATTACGACTGATTCATGCTGATGTATGGCAGAGACCATCACCACAATGTAAAGCAATTAACCTCCAATTAAAAAAATTTTATCAATAAATCTGAAGGTTTATAAACATCTTGAATGTCAGGAGTTCTACCAGGAAAATTATGTGGGTCTTTGACTTTGTGGCATAGGAAATCACATATTGCTCAACTTGTACTTTTTTAAATTCCAAAATAAAGGACAGATGATGTTGAAACCAGGGAGTAAGATCTCACTCTTGAATTGAGAGCAAGGAAAAGACGAAACTACACAAAAGTATGTATACAGGCTTGCTGCTGCTGCTGCTGCTAAGTTACTTCAGTTGTGTCCGACTCTGTGCAACCCCGTAGATGGCAGCTTACCAGGCTCCCCCGTCCCTGGGATTTTCCAGGCAAGAACACTGGACTGGGTTGCCATTTCCTTCCCCAATGCATGAAAGTGAAAAGTGAAAGGGAAGTCACTCAGTCGTGTCCAACTCTTAGTGACCCCATGGACTGCAGCCCACCAGGCTCCTCTGTCCATGGGATTTTCCAGGCAAGAGGACTGGAGTGGGGTGCCTTTGCCTTCTCCATGTATACAGGCTTAGCCGTGTCCAAAGCTGAGCTGGATGCTGTTTTCTGAGCAGAGGGCAGGGCCAAGCACTGAGTTGTTGATGAAATGATCATTCAGGTGGTTGTTAGCCTTAGACGATCAGTATGGCTTCTGTGAAGAGTTCAGATAAGGAAGACGGTTTTATTTTAGACCAGTTAAAAATAAAAATATGTCTATGTACATACCTTTTATAGATTTATTTTGGCCTTTGTAAATATCACTGAGCCTTTACAGAGTACTTTAGTATATTTTGCCTTATTGGAGAATTATTCAATTAATGATGGTTCTGCACAAGATTCTAATGTTGATTCTCACAAAATTTATATATTGAGTGATTTATCCCCTTTCCTGCAAAAAAAAAAAACAAAACCAGAAATAGATTACATATTTAGATTTTCATAGAGAAACTCAGAAATTGTAATTCCTTGAGAAACAGGAACATTTGAGACTCTCCGTGGAGGACTAGTTGTTATTCTAAAATTAGATCGCAAAATCAAATTTCCTGAAATACAAAATCAAGGGGGTTGTAAATTTCAAGTTTTGGCAGCTTGGGCAGCACACAGGTAACTGTGGGAACATCTGATTTAGATCCGGGAAAAGAGAGTGGGGATTCGGATCTAATGAATCTTCATCTTTTTTAACTCGTGTAGTCTTTTGAATAGTAAATAAACTTCTGTGGATGCAGAAGAATATCTCTACCGTGGAACTGCTTTCTCTGACTTCTTAGGGGAGCTTCTAAATCATTCCCCGTGCTCCTAACTGCTGCCAATTCCTAGAAATTTCTCTGGTTTTAAGAAATAAATCCAAGAAACCGCAGCATTTATCTGGAGAGGAGAAAGAAAGGGATTTGTGAGCACACTTTAATGCTACAGGGATGGAGTAGAAATGATGTACAGAAGGCAAAGTGCTAGGTAGGGCTGATGCATTACCTATATCAGTTCATTAAATCCTGCAACTACTCTGCCAAGGAGCTACCCGTATTTTCAGAGGAAGAAACTGAGGATCAATTTGCAACGTACCAAAGGACACATGGCTTGTATGTGGCTAGGAATTTGAATCTAGATTTGTCTGAGCCCCACAGCCTTGGCTTCCCATCATGATGCCTTTATATCGTTGACTCTGGGGCAACATTTCAAGCAGAGGAGAAGAGGTACCATTTTATCTCATTCTCTGAGCCTGTTCCAATTATTAAAAAGATCACCCATATATAAAAAAGAAGAAAGTTGGCTCTTCTTAGGATCTTCTGAGGGCTTAAAACATGTTCCTTTCCTCCAATCTATATAACTGCTATTTCATACATTATTGGAAATTCCATCAGTATTTATTCAATTGCATGCGTGCTCAGTCGTGTTCAACTCTTTGCCACCCTGTGGACTGTAGTCCTCCAGACTCCTCTATCCATGGAATTTTCCAGGCAAGAATACTAGAGTGGGTGGCCATTTCCTCCTCCAGGGAATCTTCCTGATCCAGGGATTGAACCCGAGACTCTTGCATCTCCTGCCCTGGAAGGCGGGTTCTTTAGCAGCTGAGCCACCAAGGGAGTCCTTTGTGTTAAATATTTCTTTCTCTTGGTTCTTCTTTTTGAAAGGAAAATATACCCAAGGAAAGGATGTTATATTAATGATTAAGACCAAAGTCTTAACAGTCAGTTAATTTACATACCCTTTGAACCAGAGGATTCCAGATTACTAGAAAAGGAAAGATATGCTCTGTGGGTTCATAACTGGTCTTGTAAGGCAACTAGGAAAGTAGTAACTGAGAAGAGGTTAATAAAACTAGTTCTGATATTAAGACAAATTGTACATTCACTGGAAAAGGTTTTCATACTTTTAGGGGGGAAAAGCTTAGTTTTGCTTAGCTTTACATTGAAATAACAGTGTAATGAAACTTTGTCCTGAAATCCCAGGGGTAGTCACTGGGTGCCTATTCACGCAGGTAAGCTCAGAAGGGTAAGAACTGCATGGGCAGGGAGCTTGTACTGCCCAGATACCATGGTGGGGGCTTATAGACCTCATCACATTCTACCTTCACAGTGACTCTTGAAGAGAGGTTAGCAGACCCTCTATGCAGATGTTGCTAGTAGTAGCTATAAACATTCTTAATTTTAAAAAGATGCAGAGCAAATTATTCCTTAATTGCAGATCATTTTACAAAGATAAAAACCAATGTTAGTTTAAGCATCACTGGCATATGGCAGAGCATGGAATTTTAAACCCAAAAACCTGTTTTTAAGCTCTGTGTTTGCCATTATGAGTTGTATAACTTTAAGCTAGGCATCTTGTTTTAAGCCTCAGTTCTTATCTCCTGTATAAAGGAGTTTATTAATAACCGAACACCCAAAGCTTTGCGATGAAGTAGCTAGTCCGGTTTATTTGGGTAATGATTCATCACAGATACTCAGAGGAAGAGGAAAGAATGGGGGAGGGATGGTAAATTGTCAGTCCTCAGGAGGAGCCCTGGGTCTATCTCACAATATTGCTCAAGGCCATCTCTTCCCCCGAAATAACTTCTTTACTCACCCACACCACTGCGGTTCTTTATCCAGCTTTAACTGTCAGATTTCTATAAAACTGCCACAG
Organism: Cervus elaphus; assembly: GCF_910594005.1. NCBI lineage: Eukaryota > Metazoa > Chordata > Mammalia > Artiodactyla > Cervidae > Cervus > Cervus elaphus. The sequence goes on along the minus strand of NC_057817.1, from coordinate 44,576,581 downwards.
ATCACAAGATTTAAAAATTTTAAAGGCTTACATGCTCAGTATGAAAATCTCTAAAGTACATGTGTCACGTGTATAAATAATATAAAAATGACTGTATTTCCGGATTAGCTGGAGGGGAACATCAGGTAAACACAAGCCTAACACCTGTGACTAGGAATCAAAACTACACATTTCAGGAGACTGAGGAACGATTCCCCTGAGTATCTTGATTCCTTACCAAATAAAAAATGGACTAAAACAGAGATCGAACAAGAGAGGTGTTCCAAGATGATGATCCAGTGAATGGGAGACACTTTCCTGGCATAGAAAACCCACTGTTCGAGGAAATTTAGAAGTAATATTGAGACTAGCTCCTCCAATCCTAAATGTTTAAGGTTTCAAGCTCAGATCTTCTTCCTACCTCTTCCCTGTGGTTAAATGGAGAAGTAAGTCTTTCTGGAATATTTCCATAATGGTTTCTCTTGCGGAGCTGTTCTCTATGGGAAATCAAGGTGTTCATGGCGACACGAAGTTGCCCCCTTGAATACAGACCTGGCAATTCTAAAAGGCAGTTTAGAATGTTAGCATGTAACTAAGCAATCCCCCTGTCAGCAGGGGCTGCAGATCTGAGGCTTAACTGGGGCTAAAGGATCAGCTTCCAAACTCACCCACGGGGCAGCTGGCTCATGCTCTACTAAGTTTGTTATGGACTGACTCGAAAGAAATCTAGGAAAGTAAGTGATTGCCAAGCTAAGTAAGCAATTTAAGTAAGGACGGTAGGATGCGGGCCTCCCATCCTCCCCCTACTTTGGGGTATTAAATTGTGATGGTACTGTGTCTTTTTATGACTAAGGGGTCATAAAATGCAGTGTTTTGCTAGAGCTGGTGTGAAGTTCATACCATGGCTTTCATTGCTCAAATGAAGGAGCTGAAATATCTATGTGACCATCGGTTAAAAAACCCTAATGTCCACTCCCACTAAACTGAAAACTAGGGACTACCATAACAAGTTTGTATCAAGGGTTCCAACTCTTGGGAGAGGGATTTCCAACAAAATATTTAAAAGCACCAAAAGGGTGAAGCACAGTGAGAAGCAAGCTTTGGAGAAAAGAGCTGCTCACCTGGATGAACTCGGCGAACTCTTCCAGGAAACTGCCTTTCTGGGGAACTAAGAGTTAAGTCCTGGAAGTGTTAGGGTGGCTTTGTGTCGGGACAATATTCACAATTCCCACCATTGTAATCACCAGGCCTTGAATCTGGAGGGAAAATACACTTTGTTGGAAAAGTGGTCTGAATGCCCACATGCTTAACTTGTTTTGGAGGGAGGCTTGGAACAATTGAGACCACAAAGGTGTAGAAAAGTGAGCCAACTACATCATGAGGACTTCCAGAAGAAAGAAAACGTCTCAAAGTTTGAATTCATCAAGCCAAACTGCCTTACAATGGGATGGCGCTCTAAAAATGCTGATTTTCCCAGCCTTTCAAAACCAAAAACTTAATTAAAAAAAAAACAACCTATGTTTTTAAAATAACAGATACCCATTCTTACTAGTAAGAAAATTAAGTGGCTTGCCTTTGAAAAACTAACAAGCCTCCTTCTCCAAAAAGAAAGGCAGTGATTTCTTTATCAAGCCTGACATTAATGTGGGCTGTCACTGAGCAAAACTAACAGAGTGAAATATCAAACTAGCAAACAACGATGCTCTTCTATCTGTAATGTCTATATAGAGGTTTTAACGCGTTCATCAAGAGTTGCAAATTTGCATCAGCTTTTCTTCCACACTTCCTACAAGAACACTGTAGGTATACAGAGTTTAGATTCTTACACAAACATTCCTTGTCTTGTTGCTTTCTACACGAAATATTTACATACATTTATATGAAATATTTATCCTGTGCATCTATGGTAGTACTTTTAAGTTTTGACCTATCTTAAAATCTCCATAAAGCCAGTTTCATGAATAATTTGGTAAATGTTAACATATCATACTGTCTGAGTCACCGGGGAAGCCCAACATATCCTAGTTAGCACCAAATAGACTGTCACTAATTCATTTTACTCAGATTGATAGCAAGTTAATGGTTTGACACTAGAAAATTTTTAAGAGTCTTCAATGAAGATCTTCTGGTATATCCTATATGCTTGTATTCATATTATACCTCTGACTAGATGAAAAGATTTTAATTTTTTTTTAATTAAAAAAACATGGCTCAGTGGTAAAGAGTCCACCTGCATTACAGGAGATGTGTGTTCAATCCCCAGGTTGAAAAGTTCCCCTAGAAGAGGGCATGGCAACCCACTCCAGTATTCTTGACTGGAGAATCCCATGGACAGAGGAGCCTGGTAGGCTACAGTCCATAGGGTCACAAAGAGTCAGACATGGCTGAAGCGACTGAGCAAGCATACTTTGAAAATAGTTTTATCTTATTCTAAAGTACTCTTAAAAATTTATGTGCAAAAAATTAAACAGATTTGTACAGTAAAATATATAATTTATAGTAAAACAGAAAAGTGTTAGAAATATTATACATAAATATTTATTATCAATGCTGTGAACAGAAATATAAGAAAAAATACCCTTCCATGACATCACCATTTAAAAATAATGACTGTTAATAGTTTAATATATTTCCACTAAGGTTTTATTCCTATCATTTTTTTTATATGCTCAGGCCATGTGCTGAACTTTATTTCATCCTGCAAACATCATTATAAATATCATTAATTTTTCATAAAATATTTAAAGTTGTATAACACTTCTTAATATGGATTAAGTGTTATTTAACTCTCTTTTCTTTGGAATATATATATATATATATATATATGATTTCTCTCTAAAACTGCAATTTAACTTTTTTGTTGCATTATTTCCTAAACAAACTTTCCCAGGAGTACAAGGCCAAAAGATGTGATACCTTTTCAGATATATAATCCACAGTATCACATTGCTTTCTGTTCACCAAGAGGGAAAACAGAGATCTTCTCACTCCCAAACAGTCTGAGAATGTGTTTCACTAACTTTCTATATTCTCATCTGAATATTCTAATATTCTCTTTTTTTTTTTCTCAAAATTCATTTAAGTACCTCATGATTGCTTTGCATTGTTTTTGCAGCTAAACAGTTTTTGTCAGATTTATTATCTATTTATCTTCTGTAAGATATCTTCTCTAACGCATTTTGGAAACACTCTTTATGTGGCTTTTCCTTTGAACTGATAACAAAACATGTCTAGGACCAGTTCCTAGAAAACACATTTTCTTTTGATATGGTAAAAACACTAGAATCTGGAAGTGAGGCTTTCTCTAATGTTGGCTTTGTTCCCAAGGTTCACATAGAGCATTTGATTCAATGATGCTGTAACATTCTGCAGGACAATTATGTAGCTATAATGATCAATTCTTATACCACATCATTAATCTCCTGCTCCTTCACATAAGAACTCTTACCACTCCTTATTTTGAAATAATATTTAAAAATCAGAATTAAAATCGCATTTTTTTATATTCCATCTTAAACCATCCTAAAAATCAACTTGACTGTGAATTCTGGGAAAACTCTAGCCACAGGTCATAACATCCCTGTGCACCACAATGACTTGGCTGAGAAATACTGGATAAGACTCAGACATATAGGAGGAAGCTCTTCTTTGGTACAGAATTGGCTGCCCAAGAAAATGAAAGTGGAAACGATCAACTAAGAAAGATAATTTTCTTATTTATAAAAATAGAGCTCATTTCCCAAATAGGGCTTATGTACTCAAAATGTAAGGCAAAGCTTGCCACGCCTCCAGGCCCTGCATTTGACTCAGAACGGATCTCAGGTCCTATACACCTCGTGCCTACCTCTGCCACCTCCTCTCTGCCTCGCCCTTCCCCTTCATCCCTTTCATTCATTCTGCTCCAACCCTTCTGGCCTCTGGGCTATTCCTGGAATAAGCTGGGCAAACTCCTACTCCAGATCTGGCCTTTGCATCAGCTGTTCTCTGCCTAAATTTTCTTCCCCTCAACATCCATGTGCAAACACTTGCTTACTCTAACACTTGCTCAAATGACTCCCTCTCGATGAGGCCTATCTAACTCCCTTATTTAAAGTTACAACCTGTCCCCTGTCCTCACATATCTGAACCCCCTTGCCCTGCTCTACATTTTCTCTCCATAAAAATTATCACCTAACTTATTTGTTATGTCTGTTGTCACTCTCCTTGTTAGAATATTAAGTTCCAGCAGGGTAGAGATCCTTGTTTTGTTCACCAACGTCTATCCCAAGGACCTAGAGTAGTACCTGGCAAATTGGCATTCAAATATTATTTGTGGAATGAATTAAAAATATGTTTAAAGGAAAGTACAGACAGTATGCTGTGGACAGCATTTGTCTGGGTATCCATGACCTACCTTCGTCTCATGTCAACTTTTTGATAATATAGATCAATGTTGTTGACTTGTTGATCTGACAGATAGTCATCAGTCAGACTATGTATCAGCATTGTCCTAGGTCCCAGCAATCCAAGGAAGAGAAAATATAATCTCTATCATCAGTGAATGTGCAGACGAGCAGCACACAGCAGGGGCACCCAACCCGGTCCAACCGGGGGCGGGGGTTGCTCAGGAAAGACAGATCATCAAACGGAGAGCTGAGGCAGGAGGAGGCTGGATGAAGGGCACAAAGCGTGCAGGAGACACTTCAGATGAAGGAGGCAGGATGCTCAAAGGTCTGGCATGATATGGCTGCTACCTACCATCAGTTCTATGCTATGGTATTTGGACTTTACCCTGGGAGTGGTAGGGAGTCATGGAAACATTGAAATAGAGTGTAACATGACCAGATTTACCTCTTAGAAAGAGCACACTGTTCTCTGACTCTCAAAGTGTGTTAAACAAGCATTTTATCAAATGCTTACAATAATCAAAATGCTTTTTCTTTGTGCTTTGGGGGAAATTAGAAGGTATGCCTAAGGAAAGAAATTTTAAACTGTATTGGTAAACCATGTGTTAAGCATAAGAATAATAGGTATTGAAAAAAGCTTTGTTTTTCCAAAGTTAATTACAATATGGAAAAGATATAAAAATTTTTTGAGTTTAAATGAATTATTTTCCTTTTAATTAATTTCACTATTATTAAATAAGTTAAACAAATTCAGTTTTCTTTATTTCCTAAAATTAAAAACTAAAGGTTCAAAAAGCTGACTGAGAAGGAATACATTTACAGCTTTCAATGTCAGAAATCTTTGCTGTTGCTTCAGAAATGTGCAGCAGAAGCAAGCTGACATGTATTCTGAAAGTATGTTTGATACACGTGACTAGAATTTACAAAGAGGCAAAGTTACATTCTTTATAAGCCCCTGGCCTTTTCTGCCTGGGAAGGCTAACCATCCTGTCATTGGTGTCATACCCTACCATGAGGATAACTGAGGTGTCAAGAGTTACCCCTCCCTGCTACACTCTCCAAATAGCCAGTGGTGTCCTGAGATTCCTGGTAGGGGCCTCAATAAAAAGAATCTCTGGGGCAGAATATCCTTCTGTACCCTTACTCCACCTTTCTGATGTTAAATGATCTCTAACCACTTTCACGATTTCGTATCAGAGAGTTGAGGATTGTGGGGAGGTAAAAAGCATTTCCAGAAGAGGTAATATTGCTTGAGGTTAGAGTTTTACATTCTTGATTAAATACATGTGTTCAAATTTTGTCAAACTCAAAACAGCGCTAGTGATTCTGCAAGAGAGAGATTTTATCAGGTACCTCTATCAGAACATATGAATAAGACTTTGAATAACTCTCAGTGAGGATTCTTATCTCATTGGCAATATTTGAGTTCTGTTTTTGTATTTCTGGCATGTTTTCCAATACCACCAAGTTAATTCTCCAATTCTCAGCAGATACTGGGTGTCCTACCAATTTAACTCAAATCCCACAGATTAAGAGTTTAATCTTCAGCCCCCTCTCTCCTAATTCTCAGACATCAGTGGGTGGTACTGAAAGTTCCAACTCTCCAATCATTTGTTCTTTCTGGTGACAGCCCTTTTCTGAGACCATCTAGAAGACTAAGTTTAAGCTGCTTCACTAATATATACTCAGATATCTGTGCTCCAAAGGGGTTCTTCCTTGTGAATAATAGAAGTCACTCTTATCTCTCAGGAAATTTCAAGGATTTTAGGAGATCTGCCAGAAAACTGGGGACAAAAACCAGATATATTTTTTATTATGTGTGTGTGCTCAGTCATGTCCGACTCTGTGACCCCATGGACTGTAGCCTGCCAGGCTCCTCTGTCCATAGGATTTCCCAGGCAAGAATATTGGAGCAGGTTGCCATTTCCCACTCCAGGGGATCTTCCTGACCCAGGGATTGAACCCACGTCTCTTGTGTCTTCTGCATTGGCAGGTGGATTTTTTTACCACTGTGCCACCTGGGAAGCCTTTTATTATACTACAGTATTATTTCCTTTTTTTATAGCCATGGGTAAGAGAATGAACTCTAGAACCAGACTACCTGGCTCCAAACCAAGTGCTGCAACTAACTAGATTTGTGACCTTAGGTCAAATTACTTAAGCTTTTTTTGACTCAGTCTCCTCATCTGTAAAATGGAGATAATAACAGTGATGGGGTTTACACACAAAATATGCCACCTTGACATGTTAAATTTCTTACACTGAAGGAATTTAAAACAAAGCAGAAGCAGGAAGATCACTCTGACCTCCTCACTCTTGCACTTCTTCCCTGAAACTGACTGTAAAACTTCCACATGAGAAATGTCCTCCACGCACCAAGAGGAAGGAAGACACTCTTATTACCAGAGATAGGGAATCGGGGGCTAAGAAACAGGTACAAACAAACTTTGTTAAACTAGACTCATTCTTCCTAGTTACTTCTTCATTGCTTATTATCCCTAGGCCAAGCCTTTTATCTTATCAGTTCTTCACAAATTTATTGTTTCTTTGTCTAAAATGTATAAAAGCTTCCTGCTCTGGTTACTTCCTCACATCTTATGAAGGTTTCCATGTATAATGTAAAAATACAGTCACACTTAATATGCTTTTCACTTATTAATCTGTCTTTGTCAGTTAAAATTTCTGACCCAGAAGAAGGTCGGGGACAACCTTTTCCTCTTGTATGACAGTCTCCACTTCACAGCATTGCAATTAGTTAATATGCTTAAGCCCAGGGAAGAGTGCCCGTACAAGGTGAGAGTTTTGTAAATATTAGCTATGATTATCTGTCAAGTCTTATGTTGTCCCACAGCACTTTGAATAAAAGTCAGCATTAAAGAGTCCCCTGAAATAGGTGAATGGCAACTCCAGAATTAATAAGTGCATTGGGTAATTGGTCACATCATGTTTAACTTATTTAGTGGCATATGCAATGAACAAGGATCACACCCATGCGAAATTAACCCTGACAAACAAAAGTCAGAAACTTTAAGATGGTCAATCTGTGGTTATTTTGTTTTGTTTTATCATTGTTCCTACTTCTCTGTTGGGTTTTGTTTTTGTCTTTCTCCTGCAGTTATATTTTTTTTCAAATTCAGAAGAAGCATGATGCATTTAAATAATATAGCCTAATGGGCTTCCCTGATAGCTCAGTTGGTAAAGAATCTGTCTGCAATGCAGGAGACCCCAGTTTGATTCCTGGGTTGGGAAGATCCACTGTAGAAGGAATAGGCTACCCACTCCAGTATTCTTGGGTTTCCCTTGTGGCTCAGCTGGTAAAGAATCCACCTGCGATGTGGGAGACTTGGGTTCAATCCCGGGTTGTGACGATCCCCTGGAGAAGGGAAAGGCTACCCACTCCAGTATTCTGGCCTGGAGAATTCCATGGACTGTATAGTCCATGGGTCGCAAAGAGTCGGACATGACTGAGCAACTTTCACCTTCACTTTCAATGGCTGTAAGGTCTTAACCCACATTAAGGTGTTGGAACTGTTAAAAGATAAATGGAACACTATGAAAAATTTTAAGAGTTGATGTGAGCAAAAATCAGTTTGAATCAGGCAGTACCCAACTGGAAATTGTTAGGAGCCCTCTGCCCACAGGAGCTAGGGGACATGCTTTTTGAGGCAGAAGTATGCAAGTACACTGATTGGCCATAGCTTACGCATTTGCATTATTTGGGAAAGCCTAGTTTCCTGTTTGTGGTGAGTTGTCCTCAGGTTTCAAGACCTTAACCTTGAGGGACAGACACGCTAAGGTTTTGGTTTCTTTATGCATGTGGGCTACCGAGGCATTAGAACCACCTCGGTATAATGGTCTCCTTGTTTAATTAATTGAGCAAAACAAATACAGCAGTCAATGATGCCACTGAATTAACAGAGAGGACCTCAGACCCGGAACCATGCCCCACATAATAGCCGAAGCATGTCTCCCCAAAGGGCCTATTTAAGAAGCACTGGGATCCTCAGTGCAGTTGACAAGAGTCAAAATAATACCAAAACCGGAATCCTTTACCCCTTAGCTTGACTTAACTTGAAATAGCAAATTTTCCTTTCATCAGATATTTAAGGTTCCACATGTTTAGAATTCAGCAGGAGGGATTAACTTTGATAAATCAAGAATTGCTGCTCATATCCAGAAAATATAATAAACCATTTTTCTTTTGATTTCCGTTCATTTAAAGATCACATAAATATGCTCATGACTGAAAGCATGCATTCTTCTTTGCAGACTTCAGTGATAAAAATAGAATAATTAAAAAGTGGATGGCATTTCTACCCAATCCATTCATCAAATATTTATTGAGGAACTATTATGTCTCAGGCACTGTCCTGGATACTGAAAAGAGCAATGGAAAAGTCCTTGCCCTCATAAAGCACTCATTGTGGAGTGTATACATTGCACAGAGTACACATAACGGAGTGTATATGTTGCAGAGGCAGACAAGGAAAAACAAGTGAGGGCAATATGCTATGTGACAAAGAGAAAGTTAATTAAATAGAGTGGTCAGGGAAGACCTGACCACGAGGAAACATTTAGCAAAGACCTCAAGGAGATGAGGCTTACCTGGTGGCTTAGATGGTAAAGAATCTCCGCTGCAATGTTGGAGACAATTCAATCTGTGGTTCAGGAAGATCCCCTGGAGAAGGAAATGGCACCCCACTCCAGCATTCTTGCCTGGAGAGTCCCATGGACAGAGGTGCCTTGTGGGCTACAGTCTGTGCAGTCGCAGAGAAGCAGACATGACTGAGCTCAAAGTTGAGGATTTTCTAAGGGAAGAGCATTCTAGGCAAAGGACCCAGAGATACCAAAGCTCTGAGGTGGGACTTGTATATCTGAGGAATGAGAACAGGATCAGTCTGACTGCAGCAGACTGAGCAAGGCCGGGTGCAAGAGCAGGATGTATGTTCAGAGACATCAGGATGAGGGGACAGCACGTAAACCACATAGTAACCTGGGCCACTCTAAGGATTTGGGCTTCTCGTCTGGAAAACGGGGAATTTGGGGAGTGCTGGGGAGTGTCCCGAACTTACGTTTAAGAAGAGCGGTATGGCTATTGTTTAGAGGATGAACTAAAGGGGACAAGAGAGACCAGGTAACAGCCTACTTCTGTAAATCAGGTGAGAGATAACAGTGCCTTTGGTCATGCTGATATTAATGGCAGTCAGTGAGGAATGGATGGATTCTGGACATTTTTGGATGTGCAACCAACAGGATTTGCAAATGGATGAAATGTGAGGTATAAGAACAAGAGAGAAATCAAGAACGACTCCAAGACTTTTAGCCTGAACAACTGAAAGGCTGGAGTTGCCATTTGCTGAATAGGAATCCCGCTGGGATTAACAGGTTTGGAGAGATGAAATTAGATACAATAAGTCTGAGACACCTGTTTATCAGCTATCTAAGCAGCAGTGTGGAATATGCAGTTGGCTTTCTGATTCTTCTGCATCCTGAATATAGTCCTTCCAGCTACATGTTTCAACACTATTGAGACATACATGAATTGCCACTTGATATCAAACATGTGTGTGAACTTCTAGAAGAAATTTGGAACCTCAACGCTGCTTTCAGAGAAAGCAAAATACTAACAGGAAGAATATAATTTGTATGCTTATGAGTAGAAAGAGTCCCAGATAGAGCTAATTCTGCCTACAGCAGCTGCAACAGGCACCAAAGGGTAAAAGCAGGTTTAACTGCAGTTCAATCTCAAATAGGCCATGGTTTTAAGCGTCTCCGTGGTCTTTGGTACTAAGTATGGATTGATTTGATTTTCAAGCACACGGGCAAACAATGTTTCCTGTGCCAGATATGTATTTTTGCACAAAATAGTTTGAAAGCTCTCAGCAGGAACACTCCAGTTGCAACTGACCTCTGTCAGAGGCGGCAATTGCACCAGGACATGGAGAAATAGAAAAAGAAATGAAGAGATAAATTTGGAGCAACAGGGAATGGCAGTGAGGAAATTTCAGGACACACAAAACGTAAAGCAGAGGTTAGAAAACCAAATGCCGTCTGGAGAAAGGCAGGTAGTGTCAATGGGGAAAGCCAGCCTCCTGCGCTCATGCGCACAGACGCACAATAACAGGAAGTGGTGGGGACCGAGGGGATCCGTCAGCCGGGCACAGGTTTCCTCCGAAAGGGAGCGTGTCGGGGCGCGGGGGTGCGGGGAAGGCTCTTTGTTGTCACACAAGACTGGGAGTACAGAGTGGCCAGATCTTACCTGACTTTAAGAAAAGCCAGACATCTAGATATGTACGTGAAATCTCCTGATTTGTAAATATGGTCATTTAGCTCACATTTCCGAAAGGCACTATGTAAGCCAAACAAAACTTTATCTGCAAGCTGCTTTCAGTCTTTAGGTCCCCACTTCACAACTTCTAACACTGCTATTTACATACAAATAGTTTTAACTATTGACTAAATTGAGCCATTAAACTTCAACATAGTTTTGACAATTATTTCTCCTACACAGGAGAACCCACTCTTTTCTTGTGTAGGACCTGGAGTTTCTGTTTTAGTATGAAGTCCTAATACAAAGAATAAATATAAGGTAATCATAATGAAAATAATTCCTTTTGGGGGTTTTTAAAAATAAAAGTTACTGATTTTTTGTTACCATTCCTGCATAAATCTCCTCAAACTAAAGTCTACATTAAATTAAGTATAATGCAGAATGAGGCAGCCATGCCCTGCTGCTTCTAAAATAGGTTGACATTTTGCAAACTTCTTGTGAAATATTCTTTTAAGGATGCTCAGCTTCAGAAATTATATAGGCTGGTGGGAAAGGACTGGTTCTAACTGGAACGAACAAATGGAGGGAGCAGTTTTCATTATGATTAAGGTCAGTCTACACAGTCTTTCCTATAACTCATTTTCTCCATCATTCAATATAGAAATTTCCATTAAAAAGCAAGCATACTGGATGAGTGAAGAGCTTTAGAGGAATGCTTGAATTCCTTTGGTTTGCATCCGGATGTCCTCTAAGCTGGGTTAACCCAAGCAGACAGCTAGACCAGGGTTCCGGCCCTGTGATTTGAAAAAGATCTGGGCAGAGTTCTGTCTTCCAGGAAACTCTCCTTAGGGACGCTTGCCCTATGGTGGCTTCATTTCTACCCATACAGATAGATGGGGCAGCGGGCAGGAGTTTTCATTCTTTTTACTAAAATAATTGAGAAAACAGATACCCCAGAGTAGGGTGATATCTTAAAACACTTATTAGCTAACACATTATGCGAGAGAGTGACTTCTAATTTTTTTTCTGTTCTCAACAGGGGCAGGGAGCTGAGACAGCAAGAGCAAGAAGAAATGACAGAGGCTCCAGAAGTCTGGAAAGGAGATGAACTGGAGGTGTGAGGTGTCGCTTAATTTTGCCTAGTGCTAGCTCCAATTCCCAGGAGAGCGAGGGTGCAGATAGAGACTTCAAATCTCCATGCAGTGACAAATCAAAATGCTCTCAGGCTTTTGGGGGGAATTTTTTTTTTTTTATTTTAAAGTATCTGTTGCTCCAGATGAAAATAGAAAAGAGCTTAGAATTTAGAGAGAGGAAGGATCATTTTAGTTTATTTCACCCAAGCCCCATTTTGTATATAATCTCTGATGCCTTCAGGGAAACTTTCCTGACTGTGGAAAAGATGTGTGGAAAACTGTGGAGGAAAAAGCAAAATGGAAGAGCTTGGCTCTGAGTTGACAAATCTATCTTGGTTAGTTACTTGTAAAAGGAGCTGGTCTTCCTAGGCAAACTTTGGAGAGATTTGCTGACATCGGGCTGAGGTAAGCCTGAGGTCAGAAACTGCTGTTGAAAATGTGACCCTGCTCACAATAAGGAAGTTCTCTGCTGTAGACTCTGGTGCAAATGCCTGCTAGCCATGTGTTTGCTCAGTGATTTCTTTGGCACTTTGTAAAATCCCATAGGATTTCAGGATATTAGTGCTTCCTCCTGACTTACTCTTCATAAACGGACCTTTTAGACACCCTTTACTACCAGTTAGCTTCATGCGAAACTCCTTTTATTGAAAAAGGGAAGAAAGGGAAGTGTCTTTTCTCTTTTCCCTTGCCTTATCAGGTTAGAGAATATTATTTCTTTTTAGAGGGTCAGCATATTATTTTATTCTCATTAAATACTTGGGTTATGGATGTTAGTCATCTGATGAGATCTATGGTCTCCATCCACAACAGTTTTAGATAAAGGGGTGCTTACAGCAAAAGATTATGTTGACTTTTTATTTCTCAATGAAGAAAAACCCACAAAATACCATGTATGAGACAAGTGCTCAGGGCTGGTGCATTGGGAAGACCCAGAGGGATGGGATGGGGAGGGAGGCGGGAGGGGGAGTCGGGATGTGGAACACATGTAAATCCATGGCTGATTCATGTCAATGTATGGCAAAAACCACTACAATATTGTAAAGTAATTAGCCTCCAACTAATAAAAATAAATGAAAAAAAAATAAATAAAAGAAAATATATATTAAAAGCAAAAAGAAAAGAAAAACCCATCAAATACTATGTAGTAAACACTTCTGTGTTTCAAAGATCTGAAATAGAAGATAGTAGGTTCTTAGTGCTGGATAATCTTTCTTTACTGAGATTATTATTTAACATTTTCATTTACAAATAGCATGATACTTGACTGAACCACATCAGAAATGGGTAGTTCTCTACTAGTTTATATAGTTGATACTTCATTTCTTTGCCTAAATCCCCTGGGTCTTGCCTCATCAATTCCCAGATGCTGTCTTAATAGCTCAGTAGTTAGAGGAAGCAATTCTGTTCAACTGAGGGAAGGGAAGACAAAATCCAGGCCAAGCTGGGAAACAGCACCATGGAAACAGACCTACAGCAAAAGAGGAAGTGGCCCTGGGTTCTGCTTAGGTTGCACACACGAATGGCAGGACTTCTATGGAGGGGAATTCTCTGTCTTTCCACTACTCAGCCATTGAGGGGAAGTACAGAAATACCAGCGGGGAAGTGAAGGTGACACTGTTAGGTCAGATGGAGCTCCGTGGTCATCCTTCGTGCCCCAAGCAGTATGCAGTCTGAGAACTATATGCCATCGCCCTCTTAATCGGTTCTGGATGGATAAGAGTGAGCTCTGTATTGCCCTGAATCCTAATCTGTTCACTGCCCATTACTAACAACTCACTGAGACCTGAGTTTCATCTCTAAAATCAGGATAATACTATACCTGCTCCATTGAATTGTAGGATAATTAAAGGAGATGATCCAGACAAACCAGTGCAGAAGCACAGAACTTGACACATAGCTCCAGGAGAAAGCAATCAAGAATTTTTTTTTTTTTTTTTTGCTAAAGTGTGTATGTATTACATGAAATGTTTGGCAGGTTCCTCAGTTGCTGTGGATTAGGCAAAGAGGAAAGATGATAAAGCATTGGTGGGGGAGGAGAAAGAAGGGAAATCAGAGCACTGGAATGGAACAACCCCAGGGAGAGGCGACCACAGATAACTCTACATGGAAAGAGGCAGATAAAGCAACAGAAAGAATCCTTAGGTAAGGTAAGCCACAGGCACAACTGTGTGTGTTTTTAGAAAATCATGCGATTTGAGCATTCTGGTTCCACTGCAGTGTTTTGTTTTCTCCCTTTTATCTTGTGTTCAGCCTCACCTCACACATTTCACCATGCCCCTCTTCTTTCTTATAAGATTTTCTGTAAGGTTCCTCCCCCTTCTCCTCCCTCATTCTTGCTCTCTTCCCACACCCATTTTTTCCCCTCTTAATTCTTACTGGTACTTTCATTATGATTTAGTTCTCTTTTGCTGTTCTTGTAAAGCATTACTCTCTCTACCCTGCCAGCTACCTTCTTTTTTCTCCCTTCCAGATCATGAGAAAACTATTTTTTCTTTCTCCAAAAGCAGTCCTCTTTTTACTTCACAAACTCCTCTCTTCTTCATATCCATTATTATCTGCCTCACTGGTCATTCATGTTCTCTTGGCTGATTTTTGTTATTCATGCCACCTGGAGATGCTCAAGGACCATTCACCTGTACATGTGCTAAATGCAGGTGTTTGCTTACTGGCCTTCAGATTTTCTGTATTTCAAAACCTTTGTTAGAGAACATTGCTATGTGAACAGAGGGCCTTATCCATTATCATGTTGTTAGAAATAACTAGCAAGTACAATGTAATAGTCCATAGTGATATTTAGAGTGGCTTTTCTTCAAACAAAGATATTTTGGAATATAAAAGTGTTAAAAAATTGTCCCAGACTATTTAACAACAAGTACCCAAATTACTCACCAAAAATGACTTCCCTTGCTTTTTCCAAGGTAACTGAAGACGAAAGTGGGTCTGGCTTAGCTGAGCCACTGATTGTTTACACTACCTTAATGAGCATGAGCATTGTTAAGTCAGACTTTCACCTGAATAACAGCGTAGACGCATGTAAATGTGTGATTTAATGAAGAGCAATTCCCCAAGAACTTTATGTGGTCTAGATTCCACCATGGGAAGGCCATGTTGGTTGAGAGGACCCACTTCAACTAATATAGATGCCTCTTTTCCATTTGCTTGAGGCAAAGGGCTGGTTTGCTACAAATAATATAAAGAAGATATGAGTTACTTGTCTTTGGACACTTTGTGACTCTGGTGAAGTTAAGTCTTTAATTCTGGTTTTTAATTAGGGCCAGACTGAAATCATTCTTGGGGGAAGCCACAATAAAAAATTTGTCCCCAAAGTCCCAGTGTTTTAAGACTTGTCCTTTATGTGGCATGCATACATCCCTCTAAGGAGTATATATCCCTTCATCTCTGAAATGGAGGAAATTTTATAATTACTTGGTTTGGGAGAAAAAAAAAAAACTGTATTACAATCGACAAAACCGAATTCTGACCATAGTGCCTCCTCTAGTCCTACTGGTGGTTCTGGGTGTGGTGTGTCACTTTGCTGTTTTCATCTCACTCTGAAAGTGAAAGTGTGAAAGTGTGAATCACTCAGTCATGTCCAGTTCTTTGCAACCCCATGGTCCACAGCCCACCAGAATCCTCTGTCCAAGGAATTCTCACTCTACTCATCTATTATGTATGCTTGCCTTGAGTTACTGGTTACCAAGGATAACCAGAGAGCTGAATGACCATATAAACATGAGGGGGTTCCCCCCAAAGTTCACTGTGTGCTTAAAATGCTATTGTTGGTAATAATGAGGTTGAGGTCATCATGGTGGTGATCTTGTCAAATCTCTTGTTGTTCAGTCAAGTTGTGTCCAACTCTTTGCAATTCCATGGACTACAGCATGCTACACCTCCCTGTCCCTCACCATCTCCAGGAGTTTGTCCAAGTTCATGTCCATTGGATTGGTGATGCCATCCAACCATCTCATCCTCTGCCATCCTCTTCTTCTGTCTTCAATCTTTCATAGCATTAGGGTCTTTTCCAATGAGCTGGCTGTTCGCATCAGGTGGCCCAAGTATTGGAGCTTCAGCTTTAGCATCAGTCCTTCTAATGAGTATTCAGGGTTGATTTACTTTAGGATTGACTGGTTTGATCTCCTTACAGTCCAAGGGACTCTCAAGAGTCTTCCCTAGTACCAAAGTTCAAAAGCATCAATTCTTTGATGCTCAGCCTTTTTTACGGTCCGACTCTCACATCCGTACATGACTACTGGAAAGACCAGAGCTTCGACTATACAGATCTTTTTTGGCAAAGTGATGTCTCTGCATTTTAATATGTTCTCTAGGTCTGTCATAGCTTTTCTTCCAAGGAGCAAGCCTCTTTTAATTTCATGGGTGCAGTCACCATCCTCAGTGATTTTGGAGCCTGCCCAAAAGAAAATCTATCACTGTTTTCACTTTTCCTCTACTTGCCATAAAGTGATGGCACCATTATTCATACTTATAATACCTTATTTTCTCCTTGAGTGATTGGTAAATCTTTACAGACCGCTGAGAAAGGTCATGATGGGAGAATCTTTTTGGATTCAAAGCTTTTTTAATCTGTAAGTTCTTAGTTATGTCTCACTTTTAGCAGATCATTTAATGAGGTTTACTGCAAAATGCCTAGATAAGTAGCTTTAAGAATTGTGTCTGCTTCTGAAACCCAGATGTAGCAAGGAAACCATCTGCACCCTCCATTACTTCTGGCCTCTCCCCATTTCAAAGACCTCTCTCTTCAGATCTAGTGAGAATGAAAGCATTAGTCACTCAGTCGTGTCTGACTCTCTGCGATCCCATAACCCACCAGGCTCCTCTTGTCCATCGACTTCATCAGGCAAGAATACTGGAGTGGGTTGCCATCCCCTTCTCCAGGGAATCTTCCCCACCCAGGGATCAAACCTGGGTTTCCTGCGTTGCAGGCAGATTCTTTACCGGATGGGCCACCAGGGAAGCCCCCTCCAGCCAAATTGATCTACATTTCTTGCTTAACGTGGAAATCTCCAGGGGCTCCGCATTTCCATCTACACCAAGTAGAAACTCTCCTCTCCAGCTGCCGGACCTGGGTACACGCACTCTGCCACCCGCCATCTTGTTTTCTGTCCTCTTCGCTACTCTGGGGGCTGTTGCTTCCCAGTGCTGATTCCCACTTCTCTGCCTTCCCCCACATGGTTCCCCTGACCCAGGGTGCTTTTTCTTCTGCTTAAGAGAAGCCTGCCCATTTTATGAGGTCCAGATCAAATTCTGTCTTCTCCAAGATTCCTATACTGACTTTTCCAACAAACCCAGATTCTTCAGGCCCTTTCAGGTTCCATGGTATCTAGATCCCATAACCTATACTATATAGGACTTATATGTATGTTATCTTCCCTATCACTTAAGTGTACTTAGTTGCCCAGTCATGTCTGACTCTTTGTGATCTTTTAGACTGGTCGTCTGCCAGGCTCCTCTGTCCATGGAATTCTCCAGCTTCCTGGAGCGGTTTGCCATTTCCTCCTCCAGGGGATCTTCCTGACCTAGGGATCAAATCTGCGTCTCTTGTGTCTCTTGATTTGTTGGCAGATTCTTTACCTGCTGAGCCTGTTGCTTACCTTCTTTACTTGCTGGGGAAGCTCGATGATCACTTAGGACCCAGTGGGAAAAAAACAAACAAACATGACACAGAGTTTAGCTAAAAGACTGCGAAAGTATGGGTTGGGTAAAGAGAAATAAGCAAGGGGATATGAAGCAGGATGGAGCTAGCAACTTCGGGAAACTCTTAACCACCTGTAGGCTTGAAAGGGCAAGGGAACTGAATGGTTTCGAGAACTCCAAGCTGTCGCTGTAGGAAAAGGCTATCTGACAAGAGCTGAGGTCAAGGAACCCGGCCGGTCTGTGGCAAGCTGTCATGGCAGGAAGACAGGAAGATCAAGAGCTTGACCTCATTGTCCTGAGCCTTGGGTCTCTTGCCAGAACTTTCCATCAGCTAAATCCAGCTGGAAGCCAGTGGGTATGAGAGCTCATTGATGCTGTCTGTAAAGCCCCCTGTGGCACAGAGTAGGGTGGGAAGAATGGATCTGAGGGGCAAAAGGAAAACACGCAACATGTGGTCGTTACTGTGGGGTTGAAAAGTTTCCTGGAGTATACGTTTTCTCCCAAACTAGACTTACAGGGTAGAGACCATGACTTGTGTTTGGCCTTTGTCTTCCACAGTGCTTAGCTCAGTGTGAACTAGGAAAAGTGTAAAAATATATATACATTGAGATTGTATGAAAAATAAAGGGGAAGAGGGCTGGTTCTAACCTCCCGCATCTTTTTTTTTTTTCTTTTTTTTTTAAATTGGAGGATAATTGCTTTGCAATATTGTGTTGGTATCTGCCACACAGCAACACAACATAGTTATAGGTGGTGATAGTAGTAAAGAACCCACCCTCCAGTGCAGGAGATGTAAGAAATTCAGGTTCGATCTCTGGGTTGGGAAAGTCCCCTAGAGGAGGGCATGGCAACCCACGCCAGGGTTCTTGCCTGGAGAATCCCACGGATATAGGAGCTTTGTGGGTTACAGTCCATAGAGTTGCAAGGAGTTGGACATAACTGAAGTGACTTAGCACACATGCATACATATATATGCAATCTCCCTTCTCTCTTGAACCTCCTTCTCCCTACTTCCCATTTTTGGTTTGGTATCTTTTGAAGCATCTAAGCCTTACTTACTTACTTACTTACATCTAAGCCTTTACCAACTCAAAGTAAAATCCATGTGGCTTTAGCTGTCCCTTTGACCTCAACCTTGTGACTTCCTAGCTCTTGCCCATGCCACTACTCTAGCCATATGCCCTCTAGCTGTGCCCCAAGTATATTTCCACTTCAGGGCCTGTGCATCCGCTGGGCCCTTTGCCTGCAGATTTCTACATGCTTTGTACTTCTTTCAAGTCTGCTATAATGTTGTCTTATCAGAGAGGCCTTCACTGATGATCCTCAGTAACACAGTACCATCTCTCATTTCTCTATCCCCTCTTACATCACATCATGTTCTGTATAGTATTTATCACTCTCTGACATGTGATGTATGTATTGTCCATTACTTGTTATCCTCCTTGCACCAGAAGACAAGACCCATGGAGCAGGGATCTTATTTCAGTTCAGTTCAGTTCAGTCACTCAGTTGTGTCCAACGCTTTGCGACCCCATGAATCGCACCACACCAGGCCTCCCTGTCCATCACCAGCTCCTGAAGTTTACTCAAACTCATGCCTATCGAGTCGGTGATGCCATCCAGCCATCTCATCCTCTGTTGTCCCCTTCTCCTCCTGCCCCCAACCCCTCCCAGCATCAGGGTCTTTTCTAATGAGTCAACTCTTCGCATGAGGTGGCCAAAGTACTGGAGTTTCAGCTTCAGTGTCAGTCCTTCCAATGAACACCCAGGACTGATCTCCTTTAGGATGGACTGGTTGGATCTCCTTGCAGTCCAAGGGACTCTCAAGAGTCTTCTCCAACACCATAATTCAAAAGCATCAATTCTTCAGCACTCAGCTTTCTTCACAGTCCAGCTCTCACATCCATACATGACTACTGGAAAAACCACAGCTTTGACCAAATGGACCTTTGTTGGCAAAGCAATGTCTCTGCTTTTTAATATGCTATCTAGGTTGGTCATAACTTTCCTTCCAAGGAGTAAGCGTCTTTTAATTTCATGGCTGCAGTCACCATCCACAGTGATTTTGGAGCCCCCCCAAAATGAAGTCTGACACTGTTTCCATTGTCTCCCCATCTATTTCCCATGAGGCGATGGGACCAGACGCCATGATCTTAGTTTTCTGAATGTTGAGCTTTAAGCCAACTTTTTCACTCTTCTCTTTCACTGTCATCAAGAGGCTTTTGCTTTGTTTCAAATACCAAGATCAATGTCTGTCATGTAGTAGGAGCTGATAATTGATTATATACATACATATATAGTTCCCCCCACTACTCAAAGTACAGCATTCCTTTGAAACCTTTCATAAGCCAAAATGGCATCAAGTGGAGAAATAGTGACCTTAGGACATGCCCTGCTAACAAAGGAGCAGAATAAGTCCAGATAAAGCGACAAGTTCAAAGCGATGGTGGCTTTGTGCTGAGATGCAGTTTCAGGGGAAAGAACTTGGTGGCCTCACTCTGGTTCCTTGGGATGTGTGATGCCTCTAAGAACTCATTGCAAAACAAATTTGAAGGGTGTTATTTTTGCTTTCACCTTTTTTTTTTTTTTTTTTTGTAAAAATGAAAATCCACTTTGGATTTCTTTCTGTTAGGGAAAGCAGATACTCTTATAGGTCTTTTGTAGAAGTAAAGTGGAGTGGAATCCCTTTTCATTGTTTATAAGTTTGAATGTGGATGTTCACTCTTAGCCCATCCTAGGCTAAGCTAAATTGTGCACCATTTAAATGTTTTTATTGAGTTTGTGCTAAGGCAAGCCAGGAGCAGTCCCCATTGCAGCCCCGGGCACCCACTCCTTCCCACTAGCCCCTTCCTAGCTTCAGATTCCTGGAGAAGGAAATGGCAGCCCACTCCAGTGTTCTTGCCTGAAGAATCCCAGGGACGGCGGAGCCTGGTGGGCTGCCGTCTATGGGGTCACACAGAGTTGGACATGACTAAAGTGACTTAGCAGCAGCAGCAGCTTCTAGATGGCATTACTTTTGGTTATAGTGTCAGCAAAGATCCCAAGAGCTGGAACCACAGGTCCTGTCCCCTACTCTTCTCTGGCTTGCAGAATTGTACCACTATTTCTTTTATAGCAAACTTCCCAGTAGAGTCACTCTTGGAGCTGCTGTACTATTCTTATTTATTCATTCCTTACCAGGTACAAGGACCTGCATGGATGCTGGTGTCCTAGAATCAGCTTGTTTCTGGGTGGCAGCTCCCAGTGTGGCCTGGTGATCCTGTCTCCTAGTGACTGACTCTACTAGCAAGTGCTCTGTGAGTTGAGCCAGTGGCAGGGGATGCCCTGGCCTAGGGGCCTGCTGCTGGGGGCCCTACCTAGTGATGGCCCTCCTATCCCTCTGAAGCTCCTGGACACACTGGGCACCAGTCTGCTGGCACCTGTCCTGGTGGTATCAAAGGTAGAGGCCCCACACAGCACTCTCCACGCCCAGGATATAGCTTTCTCCTTTCTCTGCTTGCTTCTTTTTAACATTAACTTTGTCCTTAGGATGCAGTTGGGAAAAAAGCAGATGAACCATCCCTAAGAAATGCTGGACAATATGCCTAGCCTTTCCAGATACCTAGTTCACCTAGGGGACAAATGCATCCCCCTTTCCCAGGACCAAGGAAACTGGCTCTGTAAGTACCCCGACCAGAACACCACCAACCTGCTTAGACACTTCAGATCACCAGCTCTCTAGTGGTACAGACATTTCTTCCAGATTTCCACATCAGCAGTGGCCACAGAGGCAAATGCAAATACCAGCAGCCATTTGGTTATGACATCCATGCCCCCTACATCTGAGGAGGTAACACTCCTGAACGTCAGGCCATGTGGTCTTGATATTCTTCTCTAGATGGTTCTGGACTTGGTGATGGACACAGGGATGATACCATCAATAAACAGTACCCTTCTAAGGGGTGTTCAGATGGTAAAGTGTCTGTCTGCAATGCTGGAGACCTGGGTTCAATCCCTGGGTTGGGAAGATCCCCTGGAGAAGGAAATGGAAACCCACTCCAGTATTCTTGCCTGGAAAATCCCATGGACAGAGGAGCCTGGTAGGCTACAGTCCATGGGGTCACAAAGAGTTGGACACAACTGGGCAACTTTACTTACTTTACTAAGGGGCGTTAGGCCTAACTGACAGGTCTAGGTTATCCAAAATGAGTCAGTTCCTTAGGAATTACCTTAGTTGCTTTAAAAGACTTTGTACTTTGTTTCCATATTTCCACAGCTAGTAAAGTTTCAGATCATTCTTACCCCCAAATGTATCATCAAATCCCTAACCTTGTAAACATAGCAGCACTAACCCTCTCTCCCTGCCACTTCCAGCTTCCTCTGTTCTGAACTGCTTACACTTCTCCCAAAGGACACTATGTTTTCTTCTACTCCATGCCACTGCACATCCTATTCTTCTGCCTAGAAGGTCCTAGCCTGGCTTGTCTGGTTGCCAAACTCCCAAGTATCTTTAACATCACAGCACTTTTGAGGCCAGTCACCACTTAAGCTGAAGTCATGATTCCTTCCCATGGACCACCACTGTGCCTCCTGCCTGCCTTGATTTCTGTCCCATCGCATCATTAAGTATCTCATCTCCTCTACTGGACTGTGATTATTAATATCCATGGCCAGAGCCAAGGATTCTTTATTTAAATGTACAGCTCCAGTATCAGTAGTGTCAAAAATATGTTAGGTGCTTACTGCTTATTGCTTCATTGAATAAAAGAATGAGGTCCTAACAGACTGCCCGACTGAAACCTTTCCCACTACATCTGATGATTCATCCTGTCCTCTAGGCCCAGCACATACTAAATTCTTTGTAAATGTTTCTGGGATAAAGATATTAAGTGAGTGAATAAGTTTTGAAACCAGCAATGTTCTTATACATTTGCAATTTTCTCTGTGATCAGCACTTTTCCTAGTGAAGAATCAACTCCCTTCTACAAGACACCAGGCTGAATTCCCCAAAGTTTCTTTCTCACTCACCCTGCCTACCTGTTATTTCAATCTGGATTTTGTAAACATTCAGAGCAGATGACGTTTTTACAATGGGCAAGAACCAAGGAGCAGAGTCTTACTAACTGAATGGAGCACTGATGTGGTTACTATTAACATCAATACAACTCTGGTCTGGTTATGAGTTGTGACGATTAAACATGATAGTATTTGTGAAAGGGTTCTATATAGAGATTAATGTAGTGTAATTAGTCATGAAGCATTAGAATAATAAAGTTTGAGGGTAACTCCTAGAATTCACCTAGTTCATTCTCCTCAAAAGCTTGGAGAGTACATTTGTTTATAGAAATTTGTTTATAGAATTATTTATAGAAATATTTCTATATTTGCCATTAATACAGGTTGGAGTCATCAATAAATAGAATGAGAGAAGTCCAAGCAATTGTAAGTGCTAATTCAGAGGTCAGTAAGAATATGATTTTTAAGTCTTTGAAAGGTGTAGCATTTGTAATTAAAATAGCAAAAGATATTAGACTAATTGCAAATTTTCCTTAAGAAAGCAAAAAATTAAAAAATGGAAATTGCACTTGTCATGTCATAAAGCAATATACTAGGAAAAGTTCTCTAAACATACAGTTTTTCTTTGGTCAAAGTTAATGATTCATTGTGTCCCTTCGCTGGAAAAAACGTCAGTGTTCCTTTCCCTCATGTTTAATGTGGAAATTAATATTACTAATATGGATTTCACAAACTATGACATCTAGCAGTTATTGTTTTTATTCATGAAAAAGCAGGAGAATATTTAGTTTCTGTTGAAGTAATATAATAATTATTTGAGTAAAATAACAGTGTAACGTTATATCAAAATTGAATTTTCGGCTTCACATGTTTCATTTGAACATCAGTTGTATGGAAGGCTCATTAAGAAAAGGAAAACAGTATGAAAATAATTGTTTTGAAAGGGAAGGAAGGAAAAGAGGTGTGTGGTTTCTTAAAAAGCCAAGGTAGTGTAACAGAGAGCAGAGTTAGAGGGACTCAGAAAATGAGTTCTAGCTTCAACTCTGCTACTAAGGAATCTCTTTTCATTGAGAATACTGAATATGTTTCTCTAGGTGAATCTGAATGTGATAGCCTGTGATGACAAGCAAAGGGGACTATCCTCTTCTGGGAACAGATCAGGACCAGATCTCCTTTTGTAAAGGCTTTTTATTGGATTGACTGTTTCACTGTGGCTCTACTTTATTAAGAGAAGGCACACAGAGGATCCGATTGAGGTACATACTACCAGGCACAATTTTCTGCCTTGCCACCTGTTCTCTCTGCCAATGCCCTCCATCCTTGCTGCCCCGTGTGGGATCCCTGGAGACTCTGAGAGGGTCACACTGTAACTTTGAAACACCCATTTGGGGGCATTTGTATAAAGCTGAGAGTGATGTTGCCGGGAGGTTGCTATGACAATTTGCAAACAGTGGAGGGGATGGGTCCCCATTCAGATTTGAGTCTGCACTGGCTCAGGCCTGCACACGTGGTCTGGCCATTGGCCGCAGAATCCCAGGACAGACTTACCGGACCTAGGCCCCCAGGAGAACTTCAGAAACCAGGCAAATCTCAGGAAGAAAGCGCAAGGCGAGCTTCCCGCCTCCCGTCTCCCCTCCCGCTGAAGTAACAAAACCTGTGACCTTTGCACAAAGGCCTGTGCCACAGACCACACGAGACGGGTGTGAGAAGGGCAAGCAGTTTTTCCGTCTGCAAGGGAAAGAGAGGCTGTATATGGCAAAATAAAAAGGGAAATTCTCCACGTGTCTTGGATGGGAAAAGGAAAGACACTTTGTGTCTCTGGAGGAGAGGAATTGAAGGTATCGCTTGGGAAGGTGTGTCTCTCCCAGTGGCCGCGGAGGGAAAGGCTCGGAGTTGTTAAGGAAATGGGAGGTGTCTCTGATGTTTATTTTTGCCTAGCAACCCACAGCCAGCTGCTTCCCAGGCAGCCGTCCACACGCGCCTCGCTGCCTCCCCTCGTCCTAGCGACTGGAGAGTGGTCATTTGGTGTCAGTAAACCGGGGAGGGAGGATGTGTGGTGGACGTGGAGGTGGGAGGGCAGCCCCCTCCTTGGCCCACGTTCTGGGTCACCAGGCTAAGACCCGGCCCTCCAACGGGGCTAGACTTACCTTAGCCAGGTGGCCCTCACACAACTAAGTTATTTCCATGATCAGATGGGGCGATGGGGTGGTTAAGCCACTGGGACCCGGAAGGCGGGGAGGGGGGCGGGCAGCATTGTCTGTGAGCAGCCATTAGGTTCGGAAAGCTGAAAATGCAAACGTGTTTGGGGAAAGCGCCCGGCAGGGGAGGAGGGGGTTTCTGCAGCGATTTCGGCGGGAGGGAAGCGGTGGTGGGTTGCGCTGGGCGGGGAGAGGACGAGCCGGGGAGGGCAGAAGGTCGTTAGCTGAGGCGCCGAGGGGAGCCGTGCAGATGGCCGGAGGGGGAGGCGAAGGGCGAGCGGAGGCTGCGGAGTTTTCCGGGGAGTGGAGGGGTGTCGACGCCGACGACAGGGGGCGGGGGCGAGCGGGGAGGGACTTCGGTGGGCGGCTGGGTGGGGGAGGGGTGGGCGCGGGAGCCCGGGGGCGGGGCCTGCCCGGCGGCGGAGGGAGCGGGGGCGGGGCTGCCCTCCTGGGCCGGGCGGCGCGCGGGCGCCGGGCGAGTGTGCGCGGGGGCGCGCCTGCGCGGGCCCGGGAGGCGGCGCGCGGGCCCGGGAGGAGGCTCCCGAGCGAGTCGGCCCAGGCGGCGCAGCCCGCCGCTCCCCCGCGCCCTATGTGAGGGAATCGGGGAGGCCCGCGGCGCGCCGGGGAGGGCGAGGCATGTGCACGGGCCGGAGGGTGCTGCGGCCGCCCGAGGAAGAGGAGGACGGCGGCGGCGGCGAGGAGAGCGGGGGGCTCGCGGCGGCGGGCCCGGGCCGAGGGGATGCAGCGGACTGTGTGTGTCTGACTGTAGCTAACGCGAGGCGGCGAGGAGGCGCCGGAGATCCGCCAAAGGGGCGACCAGGGGGCGGCCGCGGTGGCGGCCGCGAGAAGTAGCAGCAGGACGGGCGGCGGCGGCGGCGGCGGAGACGGCAGCCTTGAGATGCATTTTCTTCTCCAGCGGCCATGTTAACCAGGAAACCTTCGGCCGCCGCTCCCGCCGCCTACCCGACCGGTAAGGAGGCCCGGGCCCCGCGGCCCCCGCCGGCCCCCGGGCCAGCCCTCGTGGCGCCGGCGCCCGCTGCCAGCAGGACCTCGAACAAAGTCTGCTCCGCGGCTGGGCGGCGCGGGGTTCCCCGGGTGGACGGCGCGCCCTCGCCTCGGCTCATTGTTAACACGCGGGCCCCGAGGCTCCTCGGAGCTGAGCCCTCCGTCCGGACGGGAGCCGTTCCTGACCTCCCCAGTCCCGGGCTCGGCGATGCGGCGGCGCCCGGGTCGGCAGTCCAGTCGCGCTCCGGGCCTATGGACGCCCGCAGAGTGGACCGCCGGCCCGGCCCAGCCCGGCTCCCTGGCGGGGTCGCGAACTCGCTCGCGCGCGGGGAGCCCTACTTAACTTTGCAGTCGCCGGAGCCCCGCCCGCGGGCGCGCCGGGTTTCTGCGTCCCGGGCCTCCCGCCGCTCCCCGGGCGCTCGCACTCAAGGTCCCTGGCTCGGCCCGGGGGAGAGCGGGCTCCGCAGCCTGGAGGGGTGGGGTGGGGCGGGGCCACGGGGTCCTAGTGACTTTCTCCCCCTTGACCCTCTTTTGTCTCCTCCCGCGCGTGGCTGCCAGGCCGAGGAGGGGACAGCGCCGTTCGCCAGCTTCAGGCTTCCCCGGGGCTCGGTGCGGGGGCCCCCCGGAGCGGAGTGGGGACTGGCCCGCCTTCCCCCATCGCCCTGCCGCCTCTCCGAGCCAGCAACGCTGCCACCGCAGCCCACACGGTGAGACCCAGCCCGCGGGCGGCTGGGAGGGGGACGGGGGCCGGGGGCCGGGAGAGGGGCCCGGGGCACCAGCACCCGGACTTGGAGGGTTCTGCAGCCGGGAGACGGGAGAGAGGTCGAAGTGCGGGTGTCTCCACGCCGCTGGCCAGTGGCTTGTCCGGGACGCCGCCCTCTGGAACTTGGGCGAGCCCAAAGCTGCAGCCACAAAGGAGGATTCGTGGCACGGGCCCCTCACTTCCCCTCCGGAGCCCGCCCACCCCTGCGCTCCTCTTCCTTCGAACTTCCTCCGGCTCTTTTCCCCTCTTTTTTTTTCCCCCGTCCTTGCTTCCTCGAGCTCGTTTCCCTGACCCGATAAACATCCCTCCCCCTCCGCCACCACGTTGGGTAGTGGATATTTATAGAAATAGATATGTGTTAGGGTCAGCCCGGCTGTCCTGCCCGGAAAATAGATCCCCCAAAGAGCCTCGCAGGCCTGGCCTCAGCCAGCAGGGAGCACCGCCAGTTGTCCCCCGCGTGTGGAAGCATGTTTTATGAGTGCTACAGGTTTGAGCATAGCAGAAATTGTAATTAACATTAACAAAAATAAGAGCCGCAGCCGCAGTCAAAACAAGCCACCCCTGTAGGTTTCTGCAGTTGGGTATTATTCAAAAGGAAAGGGCCAGCTTTGCTTCCCAGGGAGGTGGGAAGGGCAGGGCGCCTGACAGGGCCCAGAGGGAGGTGAGAGCCCAGCCCCAGACCGGTGGCTGCAGAGATCGGCAAGCTGGACTTGACTTCAGCGTGTACCTCTTTTCTCGGTCCCAGAGAGAGCCCTTGGATGGTGGCTGACAGCCTAGCGGAGCTGCGCACTGGAGGAGGTGATGGTTTCCAGGGTCTTGTTTACATATTCCTCTGGATCTTGCAGAGGAAACGCCTAAGATGGTTCTACATGAGGGGCGCTTGCTAGGGATATGGCTTTGTTTGCCAAGTGAAAGTTAAGTTCTTGTAGAAAAGGCTATTTCTAGCCTACAGCGGGATAGCTCTGAGGGTCATGTGCTCTGCGGAAACTTGTTTATCAGAGGAGAATTTGTGAGGGAATGGCCAAAGTGGAATGTTTTCTGTTAGACCTGATTATCTGTGTACAGTTCCACAGGAAAATGTTTTCTTGTTAAATCTTCTCTCTCTCTCTCCTTCTTTTTCTGTCTCTCATGACACATCTAGACCCAGGGGCTAAGAATTCACTGCACAGAAGTTAACCAATCTGTTGGGGCTGCGGTTGATGGAAGCGAATCAGTAGACTGCTGATTCTGCGTGTTCTTGTTGCGGGTGATGTTTTAGTTGAGAAATTGCCATTGGGTTTTAGGTGTTTCAGTTTGTTTGTTTGGTTTGGAATCATCTGACAACTTGGAAAGTATAACATCCAGTTTTTTTCCATGTCTGAATGTAATCATATGACTTGGTGTCACCTGGAAATGAAATACTATGTGGTTTGCATCTGGATTCTGGTTTTCTAAGACTGGGCTTTGCTTGATCAGAACCTCTTTGCAAATGAGATGTGTATGAGATGATGAAAAATGAAAGGTGATTACTATAGGAGTAGTCTGTGGGAGACCAGAAATGAAAAGATTATGTGGGTGCTTCTCAGCTCTCCTAATGATAGTGCTTAAATTTTACTGTGGTATCTATTTGATTCACCTAAAACTTCAGTGTGCCATTGATTAGAAGCTTGGTTTTGAAAGTATGATCTTTGGTTCTGGTTGTTGTTTAGTTTTGATTTTATTTACACAATATTGCAGACTTTCTCAAATGGGTGAGTAAAAGGACCACGGGGTTTTATCTGGTTCTACGCCTTCATTTTATGGATGAGGAGAGCCGACAAGTTAACTGGTTTGGTCAAGATGCCTGAGCTAGTTTCTATGAAAGCTGGAGCTAAAGCCCAGGCCCTCCTGAGTCCAGCTTTACATACTGTTTGACTGCTAATTCTAGGAAATTGAACTGGTTTGGTTATAAATGCACAAACCTTAAAGATCCATGTTTCTGTATGTCTTTGAGATTTTTTAAAGTTTTTAGTTTTTAACTCCACAGCAGTTACAACTACAATAGCTATTAATGATTGAGTAGGGGAAGGGCATTATGAAGAAGAAACTAGTGTTTGCCTGTTTTCCCTTGTGAGTGATGATGTAGGTAGATAAATATATGACTATAAGAATTGTAAACTTTGGAATTTATCTAGTGCATTGCCCTCTTGTTCCTTGTCTCCATGGATATCTTGTATTTAGTCATTTTGTTTATGTCTTTTGGTCCTAAAAGCACACCTGGTAACTACTCTGATTCTTAATAGTTTTTTCTTTTTGATGTTTTATGGGGGATATTAATTTGCTTATTTTTAAAATTCTGAAATATTAGTCTTGTATCACTTTCATAACTGCTTAATGTTTAAAACACTCTCCAGTTACCAGTTTTACTGTTGTAAAATAATTGGAGTTGAAGAATGAATATTCCCGCTTTAAAAAATAGTAGAGTTTGGTAGAAGAAAAGTAGACAGTTGACTCAGGGCCACACAGACCATCAGTGTTTGAGGAGGAGTTAAAATTCCAATCTTTTTGGACTCAGTTCTATTCCCATAACACTATATAGCATTTCTAAGATGACTCCAGTGAAATTTTAAAACTCCCAGAAATGTTAACATAGGGAAGTGTGTGCGATTTTCCCTTTTATTTTTGGAAGAGATTGAAACTACCAAATTGGCTAGACTATTGTTCTTACATAATTTTTAGTGCAAAAATGTTTCATGGTCAAAGAGGGCTTTTTTAGGTATCTATCTAACAGTTACATCCACTCACTGTGTTATTTTTAAATTCAACAGGCACTGTGCTAGGTAGGCATTGGCAGAAAAGGAAAAAGCAAGTAAGAGGTTTTAAACATCCTTAAGTTTATGGTATAGTCCTGGCCTATGTATTCTGGAAATGTTTTGGCATTTCTAGAGTTTTTTTCCCCCTTTTTATAGAACAGTTCATTGCGCTTCTGACCCAGGTTGTGATTGTAGAGTCCTATGGTGTTTAAGACAATATCCTCCTTTACTGGAGCCCCTCAAATGAATTTCCTTAACATCTGGAAAGTTTTTAAGATTCCACATGTCACTTTTAGGTATTTAGTTGATGCTATTATTCTTTTAACAGGCGGTCCTTGCCTCTGTGTCTCTGCTTATGTATTGCAATCCTAACATTTTGTGACTTGAGTCACCAGGGACAAGTCTTAGTTCCCTGGGTGTTAACTTCATGTTTTCTTATGAAGGTACAAAGGTAGTTCTCAAGAATAACTCAAAGAGGTGAGAGTTAAAAAGGAGTTACTGACATACATTCTTCCATTCAGCAGAAATTGACTGAGTGCTTACTGTATGTTTGGATTTATGTCAGTAAGGATTTAAAAAGATAAGAGGTGACCCCACCCTGGAACTGCTCACATGCTGGTTGGTATATCAGGTGTGAAAACAGGTGTGAAATGAAATAAGTATTTTAATATATCAGTGCTCTGTAAGCACCCTGGAAGGGAAAAGGACCTTTTCCAAGAGGAGGTAAGAGTTGAACTGGCCTTTGAAGGGTGAATAGGAGTTTTCCACATAGCCCACTTTAGCAAGGAGATTTCAGGCAGCACTTGGAAAGGACAATGGTTCTAGCTCTCCTTTCAGTTCAGTTCAGTCGTGTCCAACTCTTTGCGACCCCATGAACTGCAGCACGCCAGGCCTCCCTGTCCATCACCAACTCCTGGAGTCCACCCAAACCCATGTCCATTGAGTTGGTGATGCCATCCAACCGTTTCATCCTTTCTTGTCCCCTTCTCCTCCTGCCCTCGATCTTTCCCAGTATCAGGGTCTTTTCAAATGAGTCAGCTCTTTGCATCAGGTGGCCAAAGTTCTGGAGTTTCAGCTTCAGCATCAGTCCTTCCAATGAACACCCAGGACTGATCTCCTTTAGGACGGACTGGTTGGATCTCCTTGCAGTCCAAGGGACTCTCAAGAGTCTGTTCCAACACCACAGTTCAAAAGCATCAATTCTTCAGCGCTCAGCTTTCTTCATAGTTCAACTCTCACATCCATACGTGACCACTGGAAAAATCATAGCCTTGACTAGACGGACCTTTGTTGACAAAGTAATGTCTCTGCTTACTCACTGCTATACTAAGCACACTGTGCCTTTTACCTTGTTTAACCCTCCTAACGCCCCTAATGAGGCAGGTTTGTTACCCTCTTTATACCGATAAGGGCCCTGAGGTTCAGAGAGCTTAATTGCCTAAGGTCATATAGTTTGAAGTGGTGGAGCTTCGATTCATTTCCCTTGTGTCTAATTGAAAATCCCTGAACACCTAACCATTATGAAACATGACCTCACCGAAAAGAGAGGAATGTAAAAGAGTGGTGTCTCCACGGGTCATAGGAAATCCAGCTTATTATTCTCAGAGAGAGTGTGACTGTGGTAGGTGACACTAGAAAGACTCAGGTCATTTAGGCTCAGCATTTTAGAACCTCATGTTCTTGCCTGTGAGTTCTTGAGTTCTTTGTGGAAATGGAGTGCCCACATGAGCCTTAAGCAAAGTCAGGGGCAGTGTGAGTGACAGTTTTCAGTGGTAACTCAGAAACGGCGGAGAGAAGAGATGGTGAATTCTAGGCTTACAAGCAAAAGGACATGTGAGGAGGCAGCTTCCGTTGTCCCAGTAAAAGACACAAGAATGCCAGGTGGGATAGCATGGCTGGAGGGGAGTGGGTCAGTTAGAAATGACAGTGCGGCTTCATGGTGACTTGGGAAGGTACAGGAGATGTGGAGATGGACTGAGAGACTATTTGGGAGGGTGACTCAGTAGGTAAAGAATCTGCCTGCCAATGCAAGAGACCCAAATTTGATCCCTCTGTAGGGAAGATACCTTGGAGGAGGAAATAGCCACCCACTCCAGTATTCTTGCCTGAAAAATCCCATGGACATTGAAGCCTGTTGGGCTGCAGTCCACGGGGTCTCAAAGAGTTGGACACAGCTGAGTACAGCAGCACAGCCTTTTCTTGGTCAGAATTCAGGGTTATGGGAGGAGGAAGTGGTTTGAGTGGAAAAAGTGCAAGTTGAGTTTGAGTTGCCCATGAGGAAGGCAGCTGATCTGTAGTTGGACACAGCGAGTCTCGAGTTCAGGAGTCATGGATTGGGCTTGTCTAAGCTGGAGGTGTTCCAGGAGAGTTCCGGGAGTGAAAAGCCATGAGCAACTTGAGGCTTGAACTCTGGGGGAACCCTGGAACCCTCCTTGATTGCTGCTGTGGAGGAGACCAAGAGAAGGTAGTTGGGAGAGACAGAAGGTCATCCAGTTCATTGGCAAACTCTAGTTCTAGTCACTCAGCTTTTGTGATGGTATTTTAAATTATGCAGAACATTAAAAATGCTATTATAAAAATTGACGTCGGTTTCTGAAGCTCAGAATGTTTTACTTTACCCTCTTTTTAGAACTTCTTATAGCTCCAAGGTCAATTTTGTCCCCATTGAAGCCTCATGCTTTTGTCCTGTGTATACTGGTAATGTTCGTTTTTCTTCTGAAATCTCTCCAGGCTGCCCTGAAGAGAATGGTTCTCTAGGAGACATATATTTCTAATTTCAGGTCCTTTCATTCCTGGTACTTGAAAGACCACAGTGGGGAGGAGGAGAGGTACAGAGAGTGAGGCTTGGACAAAAAGCATTGGACAAGCCTGTACTACTTTTATATATATATCCAGGACTTCCCTAATTCATTTTTGTGAACTGCTTTGCTTTTGGCAAAGAATGAGGATAAAATAACTTGTCTAGCTACAATGACAGGAGACAAGTTCATTTAGCATAGAATATCATCTGTGAGCTTAATAGAAGGGTTCAACTAGAAGTCTTGCAGAAATCTAAGAAGTAAAATCCCTCAGTCATTGAAATCACACTTCAGACAGGCCCAAGTACTGAACTGTATTCTCCTTTGTTTTAGAAGCTTGCAGAGAGAAAGCGCATGCCTCAGATAGTGCATCAGTTAAAGAAAATTTGAAGGTCGTGGACTCCTAGTAAGAAGGACATGGAATTTCATTTTGTAATCTAGGTAGTGTCAAACCATTTCTTGAATTATGATATTACATAGAACACTTCTACACATTTAGTGATATTTAAAGCCCAAGAGATAGGGTTTAGGAAATGATGGGGAAAATACTGAAAGTTGAGGACTTCAGATAATTGACCGTATACTCCTGAAGGGCTGTGTGGCCAGACCTCAGAGAACACTGAATGAATGAGATGGATTGCAAACAGCAAGTTGATCTTTAAGCTTTCATATTAAAAAAATCACCTACTGGGATGCTTTTAAGACTTGTGAGTTATTGTCTGAGGCTGGCAAGAATTCCTAACTGGGAGGGGATCCTGGCTGTTAGTTTTCTTCCACCCCTCACTTCTTGGCCATAATAATGCTTGAGAGAAATCCCAAGTAGATTCTCTGTAAGAAGGCTGGGGCCCCCTGGCTTATGCCATCACTTTTGTTCATACAGGAATGTTCAGGGATGGCTTGTGTGCCTGAAATAGAAATCGCTACATTGTATTCCTTGTTGGAAAGCTGAGTATCCCAGCAGCAGGGAGAAATACATGTTTTGAGAGAGCCAAGCCATTGACCAAAGGAAGGCCCAAGTGTGGCAGTTGGATTGTTGGGCTGGATGGCCTTAAATGGTCATCACAGTCAGTAAAGCCCAGAGACTTAAAATAGGTTTGGGGTTTACAAGATACTACGGTACATATCTACATGGGAATCTTTTCCAGCCTAAAAATACAATTCTCTTTGCTTCTGGATCATGTACTTTGCTACGTGTAATTAGTTTGATTTGCAAGTAGTGGAGAAGACCAGAAATGAAGACAGCAGTGCTCTCAGAATAGAGCTAGATGCCAAAGATGGAGTAGTAAACAAGACCGACCTGGTCCCTGCCCTCATGGTAATAAAGAAGCTACTAAGTGAAGTGTGAAAAATGCTGTAATCCGGGGGCGGGAGAGCCCATAGAGTGCCGACGTGTTCATGCTCTTTCTGTATCCTTTCATCTCGATATCAAGTATGGGTTGAATGGAATGTCTGTGATACCACAATGCCTGTGCTAAATGTTAGGTAGAGAACGATGGCCAAGAAACCTGATCTCTGCCTCCAGTGAGAACTAAAAACTCTTAAGGACCCTGAAAATGTGTACAGCAAACTCTTTGTTAGGTGCAGCAGTTCTGGGGTCCTTTCTTTTTTTCCAGATCCCTAGTTCCGTAGCCATCCCCAGCCCCTCAGCCTCCTCCGCCTCTGTCTGAGGCTGTCTGCATCACCACGTCCACTCCCCCTGTGGTGGTGTCGGTGAGGTCCCTGCTGCACGCACAACTCTTTTCTTTTGAAGAAACCTGATACCGACTGTACATTCAAACCCAGTTGGATTTCGTGAAGGTGGGGGTGGGAGCCAGCTTATAAAATGGCCCTTGGGAGCGAACCGCTTCTGCCCACTGATGTTGCCCCTCTGCATTCCAGATCGGCAGTGGTAAGCACACGATGAATGACCACCTACACGTCAGCAGCCACGGACAGATCCAGGTTCAGCAGCTGTTTGAGGACAACAGTAACAAGCGGACCGTGCTCACGACACAGCCGAATGGGCTGACCGCGGTGGGCAAAACGGGGCTACCAGTGGTGCCGGAGCGGCAGCTGGACAGCATCCACCGCCGGCAGGGTAGTTCCACCTCTCTGAAGTCTCTGGAAGGCATGGGGAAGGTGAAGGCCAGCCCCATGACGCCCGAGCAAGCGATGAAGCAATACATGCAAAAACTAACCAGCTTTGAACACCATGAGATTTTCAGCTACCCCGAAATATACTTCTTGGGTCCAAATGCAAAGAAGCGCCAGGGCATGACAGGCGGGCCCAACAACGGTGGCTATGACGACGACCAGGGATCCTACGTGCAGGTGCCCCACGACCACGTGGCTTACAGGTACGAGGTCCTCAAGGTCATTGGGAAGGGGAGCTTTGGGCAGGTGGTCAAGGCCTACGACCACAAAGTCCACCAGCACGTGGCCCTGAAGATGGTGCGGAACGAGAAGCGCTTCCACCGGCAGGCGGCCGAGGAGATCCGCATCCTGGAGCACCTGCGTAAGCAGGACAAGGACAACACCATGAACGTCATCCACATGCTGGAGAACTTCACCTTCCGCAACCACATCTGCATGACCTTCGAGCTGCTCAGCATGAACCTCTATGAGCTCATCAAGAAGAACAAGTTCCAAGGCTTTAGTCTGCCTCTGGTCCGCAAGTTCGCCCACTCCATCCTGCAGTGCCTGGATGCTCTGCACAAAAACAGGATAATTCACTGTGACTTGAAGCCCGAGAACATTTTATTGAAGCAGCAGGGCAGAAGCGGGATTAAAGTGATTGATTTTGGCTCCAGCTGTTACGAGCACCAGCGGGTCTACACATACATCCAGTCCCGTTTCTACCGGGCCCCAGAAGTGATCCTTGGCGCAAGGTACGGGATGCCCATCGACATGTGGAGCCTGGGCTGCATCCTCGCAGAGCTCCTGACCGGTTACCCCCTCTTGCCTGGGGAGGATGAAGGGGACCAGCTGGCCTGTATGATTGAACTACTGGGCATGCCCTCCCAGAAACTGCTGGATGCATCCAAACGAGCCAAAAATTTTGTGAGCTCCAAGGGTTATCCTCGTTATTGCACTGTCACGACTCTCTCAGACGGCTCCGTGGTTCTCAACGGTGGCCGTTCCCGGAGGGGGAAACTGAGGGGCCCACCGGAGAGCAGAGAGTGGGGGAATGCACTGAAGGGGTGTGACGACCCCCTCTTCCTTGACTTCTTAAAACAGTGTTTAGAATGGGATCCTGCAGTTCGCATGACCCCTGGCCAGGCTTTGCGGCACCCCTGGCTGAGGAGGCGGCTGCCAAAGCCTCCGACGGGGGAGAAGACGTCTGTGAAGAGGATCACTGAGAGCACTGGTGCTATCACATCCATTTCCAAGTTACCTCCACCTTCCAGCTCAGCTTCCAAACTGAGGACTAATCTGGCACAGATGACAGATGCCAATGGGAATATTCAGCAGAGGACAGTATTGCCAAAACTGGTTAGCTGAGCTGAGCCCCCCGATGCTGGTAATTCTGAAAGATAACGACATTGCTGAGCCTTATTGGGTTGAAAAAGAGTAGCTCAGACTTGTTTTTATTTGCTCAATAACTCGACTCATTTGTATCTTTTCGGCACTTGTTTTAATGTAAGAAAGTTGTTTTGTTTTATAAAATACATGGGGACAATGCTTTAAGTTTTTATACTTTCTGAAACTGTTTTTGTGTTCTAAAAGTACGATGCGCCTTACTGTAACTAGTGTGGCAGAGTAATAAACATCAGTGGCAGGCCATTGATCACGTCGTGACTGCCGCGCATCTACAGATCGGTGTCAGAGACATTCACTATGTCTTCATGGTTCATAGTGTATTCTCCCCCAGGTGATTGCCTCTGAAGGGCCCCCGCACCCCCACACCCTTCTCTCTCCACACTCCAGGTTCATGCACAGGTGCAGCATGTCCTGCTTCGTTTTCCGTAAGTTACCTGGCTGGTAGTGACGGTGGGAGGAGGATGATCAGGACGAAAATTGTAAGAAAAACTGCACCTTAGAGGTTTTTTTTTCCCTGAAATAGTGCTCAGAGACAAAATCCCCACAGTTGAAACGCCCAGTTAGCATTTTGACGTTCTGAAGGCCAGCCAAGCAGACCTGGTGGATGAATGGAAATGCGTGTGTCCCTCCAAATTCTCCAGTGTGATCAGCGAGCTGTTTTGCGAAGAAGTCTCGTTTAACAGAATTTGGTTTTGCGCCTAAAGTTAGAAATGTATTCCATGAACTAACTGTTCTTCCCTTCTCTTTGCTTTTCTCCCCACTGTTCCTCTTTCACCACACATCTGTTGCTTGCATCTAATTTCTTTTTCTTCCTTCAAATACATATCCCAGACTGTTAATACAGAAAAGAGACATTTTTAGCTGTGATTATGACCATCTTTTTCATGTTCCAATTTAAAAAAGAACAGCCTAACTACTTAAGGTGGGGATTTCCATAGTTCCAAAGACGGTTTAGCAGATTTGAGTGAGTTCACACTTCAGGTGCCACAGTAAGGTTCTTTTAGCCTGGGAAAGCATCACCTCTTTAAAAAGAAAGAGGGTTGAAAATCCTCTTCATGAACAGACATAATTGTCCTTGTCCAGCAAGGCCAATTTTAACAAATTCTAAGGAGGAAAAGTTCAGCCTCAAGTTAAATGGTTTGACTTACTCTATGCATCATTAGAAGAACCACAGACATTGCATTCCTCTGTTTTATTTTACTTTGGTTTGGATTGCACTTGATTGTTTTTGTGGGAATGACACTTTACCTGGAAAAGTAACTCTTGAGAGTTAGGTAAAAGAATATTTTCTCCTCTGAATAAGAATTATTTTCACAGTGAAAATTTCAGTATTTTATCACTAATGTATGAGCAGTGATACATAGCGGTTTCAAGGCACGTGGAAAAAAATTTAGTTATGTGCAATTTAATATAGAAAGATTTCTGCCTGTTTGGACAATAGGTTTGGGTAGTATAAAATAGGATAAATACTCTTTTATATGCACAGATATTATTGTATGGATTGCCTGTAAATTGATTTACAAGTACTTAAAGCATGGTCCCCAGTGAGGCCAAGAAAGTTTCCGGTTAAGTTCTTTTAATATTAATCCTACAGTTTCTCTTGCTTTAAAAAAGAGAGTAGTTTTGAACAAAACACTTTACTTATCTTGAGACTTTGTCAGTTGATGGTGGAGAAAAATGCTCAGGAAATATTACAGATATTTGCCAAAAAATCAGTAATAAGATTAGCTTATTAATAAGGTAGTGGTGTTGATATTTGCTTTACTATTTAAGGTTGTCACTGATTAATTTATACTTCTGTATTTAGAAATTATAGGCTTCTTTCCCCTAGTCAAATTCTTTAGCCTGTTGTACACATTTCTGTGTAATCTGTGGAAGTGCAATAATGTTAGTAAGTTGCATTTTAAATGATGCTCATGTGATCAGTCAGTGGCTTATAGAATTTAAAGATTGTGTATTATTAAAATTTTGGCTTAAAGGCATAAGAAGTGTAAGACTTGTGGTGGCTTTTTAAAACCATAAGCCTCTTAATGATGGTTAGCGTCTTTAGGTCATTAAAACAAACAGAAGCATGAAGGCTATTTCCCCCTTGCAATGCTCCTCTTCTGCCGTAGCCACTCCCAAGATTTTCACTGAAATAAATGAACCTGAGCCTGCCATTAATATGAATTTCCCTATAGAATGATTATCCATGTTAAAATTTATAAACAGACTAATACTCCTCCCCCACCACACAGAACTGGTTCTTAAGATGCCAACAGTGCATTTGTGACTACCTTTATTCACAAATGTAACCGGAAACTTTTCAGCCAAACTAAAACTGCAGCACTATGGGGCTCCCCCCATACCGCACCTCCTAAATACAGTGAAATTTCCCTTATTCACAGAGAGCCACCACGTTCAGTGTTTAGTGATAGAGCTGCTTTTTAAGTCTAGCTTAGTTACAGTGTCAGAAAAGAAAAAGACAAATGTTGCATCGTTGAGATTTTAAAACATAAACCAATGAAGGGCTCTGATAGGCTACTAGGAGTTGGCTTGGAAACAGTCCTTGGTCTCACAGGTTGCCATTGTCTAGGGATGTCTGAGCTGTTTTCAGATTGAGGACGAGCACAGCGTGGTTTGGTCTTCGGTTGTGGTCTCATCTGGCTCCGTTTCTTGCACCCCCAGAGCGTGCATTACCACTTACGTGTACTGCTACAACAGTGATGCAAGACAGTGTAGGTTAACAGTAGAGGAGAACTTGTGCCCTTAGTGATAACAATGTGCCTTTTGTTCTGAATGCCATGTTGTAGGGCATGCATTTTTTGGCCTCTTTAACTCTTTGAATACTAGGCAGTAAGAATGGAACCCACCTCTGCAAAGAGACATCTGTCTTAAACATCCAGATACTTGCTAGCCTTAATAGAAACCATAAGGCATAAATCATCGTCAGGCACCAAAAAAGGTCGCCACTGGTTAGTTAGACATGGAATTCCTATGTTTAAGGGGTTAAAGATGGTCTTTGTTGTATCTTAACATCAGACTGGTTTTTTAAATGATATTTTTTTTTGTTATGCTAACACTAGACAAAAATCGACTGTATTTGTAAAAATTTACCTCAAACCATTTAATTTTATAGTGTGATTAATCCCAGGGCATTTGGTATGAACCAAAGTGCATTCCTTTTATATATGCCTGGCTCTAGTAAGGATGGCCAGGGATTTTTACAATTTGGGTGCAAGGCACTTAAGCCACTTTTAAACTTACTAGGTGGTTTGGAGTCATGTGGAAGGACTCCATCAGAATGTTAGGAAACACTTTAGGCATCAGTAGCATTGGGCCATATTGGAATCTTCAAAGTGTGAATTATTTTCAAGAGAGCATTCATTTTTGTAATTTATCTCATCAAGAATATTCTGGTAAGCAGAAGACTTAAAACTGATTTGGTTGGTAAAGGTTTTAATATTGCCCAACATAATGCTGTGGTAGCATTAAAAAAAAAAAAGTATTTGTGAACTCTGTTTCTTAGGGGCTTGTACATCTCTGCTATGGACATAGATAAAATTAATTGTAATTATACTCAGCTCAACTGCTACAGTTATGTCTAGGCAGTGGCTTGGGTTTCTATCGAGCAACAACTTAGACACGTGACTGTAATATGCTGCAACTGTGTGTACTGAAAATATGTGAAAATGGTTGAATGTGGACTGTGTATATATGTATGTAAAAATTTCTGTGAGAAGCTGCTGTCGCCACTTAACATGAAATATGTTCTAGTGGATTTTAATCCTAGTGGCCAGTTCTATGATACTGTATGTATTGTATAGCTGATGACAGGAGTAAGA
Organism: Cervus elaphus; assembly: GCF_910594005.1. NCBI lineage: Eukaryota > Metazoa > Chordata > Mammalia > Artiodactyla > Cervidae > Cervus > Cervus elaphus. The sequence continues at coordinate 44,537,288 of NC_057817.1, read as the reverse complement.
CTGTTCAGTGAATATTTGTTAAATTTTATTGTCGTGGCCAGAGATAATTTCAGAATAAAATTTTAATGTCCTACCTTACTTTTCTCCCCTTTTCTAACTGTAATTTTATTCTTGATCTATTTCTGGTGTTAGTCTTGGTCTGGTAGCCTGGAGAGAGTTTAGAATACAAATATTTTTCAGCAATCACAGATTATTTTTTTTATTAGTTCCATATAAAAGTACAAATGCCAAGTCAGAAAGGCTAGAGTTTTAATTAGATCACTCTTGCTTTTTCTCAATGTATTCGGTTCTTTACCTTTAGTTTTTTTGTGAGCCTCTGCTATATTCTCTATCTTATATTGAGTATCTTGCTAGAACATCAGATCTTTTTGTGTGTGTTTGTTTTTTAATTTCTTTTTAATTTTCAGGGCCGTGGGAGCAGAGTTGAAATTATTTCCCACTGGTCTTCATTCTTCCCTGTACTTAAAGTCCTGGTAAATTATTCTTAATGTGCTCTCACAAGCTCCCCCATATTTTTTTTAATGCTTATGCTTTTGCAGTTTTTGTACTCGGTGGTCTCTTTGGTTCACATTTTTGGGAGTTTTTCGTGGCTCCTCTAGTCAGGGCTGGAACAGAAAATAAGGCCTGTGAACTGCAGCTAGCTCATGATTTGTCAAATTCAGTTAATACCAAGCGGAGAGTTTACTCCCAGATGACAATGAGCAGAAGCTGTGGTAATTTGTCAGACACTGCAGGGTTATTGTGTAGATAAATATTTCCCTCTTGTGGAAAGAACTACCTCACATTTTTATTTACACCCGTCCTGCCACCTATAGCAGAGGAACTTAGTGTGGCTTCCTGCAGCAGAAGGGGGCTATGCTGAAAACAAGGGCATGCAATAGGAGTTCCCAGCCCCAGACTTGCTCTTATCACAGCCTAGGCCATGGACTTCTGTAACTGCTTCTCTTGTTTCTCAGAGTTCTTACCCAGTGAAAAACTACCAACCAACCAAGAAACCCAGTATATTTGATACAGATTTTTAAGAGATGTGCATTATGTATGAAAATGAAAGTTTATGCTAAAGCTACAGTTCAAAATATTGTCCAGATTTGACAGAGCAGATGATAGTTTTTCTTCATTCTCTATCATCAGATCCTCTGAAAGCTCTTTCGTAAATTGAATTTCTGTAACCTTTTCCCTTTTGGAATAAATACACAAATATGCTTGGAACCTCAAAGTTGTCTTCAAACCAGCATTGGAGGGTGTTCCTAGCTGGCATTGGTATTGATCTTTTAGAGCAAGAGAAATCAGTTTATTTTCTGTTTTGGAAAAAGAACTGTTGAGAGAGTTTTGAAAAAAGGGTGTTTGTGACTTTGTTTCATTGCTGTTTTAAAAAAGTTTGAATTACGTTGCATTTCCTTTGGGCCATTAGGCAAATAAACACTTGTCATGAGTGATGTTTAACACCTTCCAAAATGAAAAATGACTTGGCAGCACATTACACATACAAAAGAAAATTGCATCTTACTGCAAAGGATTTGGTTTATTTGGTTTGACTTTGACTTGGTGTTTTGCTGTGGTCACATCCTTAATATCTGTGCTACATTTAGTATATATGGGAAGAAGAAACATAATTGCCATACCTTTGCATCTCAAGGACGTTTAATGAGCAAACTAATAAATTAATATTCATTTCTTTGAGGAAAGCTGACATTTTAGGAGTATTAACTAGCCATCTATAGAAGGGAGCAACAAGATAAATAATAACTCCCATGTGTTCCAGAGCTTCTTGTATGCTCTTTATGAAGAAAGCCTCTCAGATCTCATGGTGGTGTATGAACATCACTTCAGCCTTATTCATCTTTCTGAACTGTAATTACCCTAATTTGATATTTGAGGAAACTGAAGTGCCTTGCTCCAAAGTGACTGCAAAAAAACTGGGCCTCAGGTTGCAATCAGATGAGCTTTGGTCTCGGACAATAAAGGAAAATCCCTAATTGTACATCACAACCAAAAATTTAGAAAGGGGAGAGAATTTGAGCTAGCAATGGGCGTTTCTATTATTTGAATAAATTGTGTATCAGTTTCCAGGAATATTTTTTAAAAGGGGAGAAACTACAAAGAAAAAAAAAAGCAAAATGAAGCTGAGGACCAAGAGTAGCTTAGTTTCTTTTGGCATATCTAATAACTAAATGCACTGCCAGCACACCCTTCAGTTAATTTAAGAAAGAGGGACTTCTCATATTGCCATATGGGGGAAGATTAATTACAATGGCTTTATTCTTTATTGTTCTTAACATATGCTTTTACATTTGAATGTATGAAAATATTTTTTGACTCTTCACTAAATCTCAGGGATTGAAAGTTAAATTTGACTGACTAGCAGCAGGTAAATCTCTTAAATTCAAACTTACTCAGGTTTCCTCTCCTATGCCTCCCTATTTAAGAAACAGAATGCCTGCCAAAGAAATATATAAAAATTAAAATTCCAAATATAATTTTAAAATACCAAATTGTAAATAAAGCAATTTTACACACAGAAATATTGTGTCTTTCCTTGCTTTTTACTCCAAATTACTTCCCCTTCTAAGTTTGAGGAGTTTTAAGTATCTAAATTATTTCTTCACTTACAGAAATGAAGTGTGTTGTTTACAAAACAAAAACCCATGAACAGGCTTGCATCATTTAAAGTAAGAGTTTATTAATAGTTTTCTGTTGTTTAGGGGGAAATAGATTAGCGTACAAGCAGTTTATAAAGATTTTCAGGAAAAAGTGTATGGGTACGTTTGGACTGATATTTTTATCCTTTTTTTCTGAAGAGGGATACCAGCCTAATTTACCTTTTATCTAGAGTTCGATTTATTTGAATTTTTGGCTTGAGTAGCCTTAAATTTTAAAAAAGAACACAAAAACCACCCCCCCCAGATGTCCATCTTATTAATATCTATTGTAGATGGCATTCATTTGTCAAATATTTATTAAACGCCTGCTACATGTCAGGTATTATTTAGGTACTAATGATAAATGTTGGTGAACAAAACAGTTCGTACCTTTAGGTTTTTAGACTGGGAAACAAGCCGTTAGACAAGTAAATATATGAATAAATACTGTTGTAAGTGTAAAAATCTGTAAAGAAAAAGTACAGTGGTGCTGTGTAGTGTGGATAATGAAAGTGGGGAGGTTGCGTTGTATGGATCAAGAAAGGCTTCACTAGTGAACAGAGCTTTTGTGAACAGAGGAAGGAGAGCATGGACAGAAATACTGAGCTAAGCGCAAGGCATGTGTGAGCGATTAAAGGAAGGTCCTTGCAGCTGAAACTTGCAAGATCCCCAAGAATGAGAGAACCTGGCGTGACATGAAGCAGGGGCGCTAACTGGGCACCAGGCCATGCCAAGCCTTGTAGGTGCTGTCAAAGATTTTGGTCTTTATCCTATGTGCAAGCAACCGTGGGCTTTTAAGGAGGAAAATGCCATGAGCAGATGGGCTCTCCCTGGCTGTTTTTAACAGAATGTGCTGAGCCGGGTCAGAATAGAGGAAGGAAAACCAATGCAAAGTGTTCTCAGGAGATGTAAATTGAGAGCTGAGGGCAGGAATGGAGATTTTCAAAGAGGATGGCTTGGAGGGCTTTTTAAGATGCAGAACTATTAAGGTAGAGATAATAGTGGTGTTTCTTTGTGCATGAAAAGTAGCTCTTGCTATTTTAGTGTCTGATTTGCTACATTGCATCAAAAGGAAATACAGTTTCTGGTTTGCTGGAGAAAAGAGAAGGGTGAAGATTAATGCCTTTGGATATAGAGTTATTATAAAGTACTAGTAAGCTATTTATCTCTAGCTGAAATTTGAGGACTTTGAGTCAAATCTCATTTATTAATTGAATTAGAAAATTTCAGGAATTGTATGTTTAAAAGAATTTGTAAAAAAGAAAGAAAAAAGATGGAAAAGGGATTGTGGAGGTCGGCTAAGCCAAATCTCCCCCCAACAGCTATCCTCTTTGGGTTTCCCTCCATCTCTTTTTCCCTCCCTTCTTCCTTCCATAGAAGTCATGCTTTTAATGTACAGACATTTGAATACAACAAAACAAAATAACCACCCCCCCAATAAAAAATAGAAGAGAAGGTAAAGGAGATAGATTGCAGTTAACTTTATGTTAACTGTGAAGATAAGATTAGATAGAAAACATTAATAAAAGATAAAATTCTGAGCAAGGAAAGGTTATTTGTGCTGCTGCTAGATAAGGAAAGCTTCAGGGAGGAGGTCTCCAGCCAGGTCTTGGTGGTCCAGCTGGCAGAGAGAAAAAGAGCATTCTAGAAGAGACTTACTACAGCTGGGCCTCTCACGTATCATACATTCTTCTGGTCATCCAATAGTTATTAAGCACTTGGTGTATATGATTTTTTTCTTTGGCCTAATGTAAGGGCTAGGCAGAGACTGAGCTTTTTCTGTTTGTTTGCTTTCTGCAGAATAAGAAAGTGAAGGATAATTCCCTTGTTTTGAAGGGTGAAGCCTTTTGCCTTGTGGTTTCCTCAAACGTGCCACATTCTCAAGTCACAACAACTGTACAAACGCATGCCCTGTGAAGAATGCCTTTCCCAAACTGTTTCTCCGTGGGCCTCAGCTCAGGCCAGACATCATCACTTCCTCTCCAAAGCCCTCCTTTACCTGAGCTTGGGCAAGGGGGCCCTTCCCAAAAGCTAACATTGGCAATCTTAGCACCTGGGAGGAAGTTTTGCTGAGTAGAAGGTGAGTGGACATGACATGAGATCCTTTGCCCTGCTTCCCTCCATCTTACCCTCTGGGCATTCACTGCCAGCCGAGCAGAGAGGTGTCTGGAGATATCATTTTAATAGGGGAGGGGGGCCAGATGTTTAACAGATAATCCTGAAAATGTCAGGTAAAAATCATGAGAAGTGCCATGAGGGAAAAGGAGCTGGCTATTGTGAGAAAGAAAAGTGGACTGGGCAGTCAGCAAAGGCCCCTCTGGTGTGACGGTGTTGGTGTGGTATTCTGAAGGACGAGGGCAGCTCAGAAGCCCAGGACATGCACACAGTGCTCTTTAAAATACTTAACCAATAAGGGTCTGCTCTGTAGCACAGAGAATTCTCTTTAATACTATGTAACCACCTAAGTGGGGAAAGAATTTGAAAGAGAATAGATACATGGATTTATATAACTGAATCACTTTGCTATACACCAGAAACACCACATTGTTAATCAACTGTGTGTGTGTGTGTTCAGTCATGTCTGACTCTCTGTGACCCCCATGGAGTGTAGCCCACCAGGCTCCTCTGGCCATGGAATTCTGCAGGCAAGAATACTGACTGGGGTCGAAGGGAAAGATGACACATGAGGAGGAGGAGGAGAAAGGGAGGCCAGACCACAGAGAAGGCTGTTTAGACCACGTTGAGGAGTTGGGAATTTGTTCTGAATGCCCCAGGAAGCCATTGAAGCATTCAAAGCAGATTTTTAAACAGTCATTCAGATTTCCTATGGAGAAACACTGGAAGGGAGCCAAGTGGAAATGGTGAGACTTGGTGAGACAGCGTGAGCCCTAACCGCCTGAGAGGACTTAGGACAACGTGTCTGATAGGATGAATAAAGGCCCCACACCACAGGTTCTGTTTAGGAAGTGAGGTGAGGTGGGGGTTAAAAGACCACGCCAAAGGTACCGCTTGTGTTGTTACTGTTATAACTAGAGTTGCATAGACTGGGATGAAAGTGTGTTTTATAAAATATGAGTATATAAAAATTACAGATAAGTAAAAGATTTCTATCTGACAAATTTGAGAGAGGACTACTTGCCTATAAAATCTCAAGGTGCACCAATGCAATTTAATTTATTAAGGACTTTTTAAATCACTAAGAAAAACACACTAATAAACCACAAACATGATAAATGACATGTTTGAAAATTTTATATAAGAAATATAAATTGACCAAAAAAATTAAAATTGTGATCCAAACTAATGTCAATTAGAACAATGAAAAAATTTTAACCCATAAAAATAAATAATAAAATAAATAAAAATAAATAAATAAAACATCAACAATTAATAAAACAAAAATCCTCCATGCTAGTAAGGGTGTGGGTGGCTCAAAACATTCATTTGATGCTGCCGGGATATAATTAACAGAACCTTTCTGGAGAGCAACTTGGTGACCTGCATGACGAACTTCAGAAAATCTCACATCCTTTTACCTGGCAATTCTACTTCCAGAAATATCTCTCAGAATAATACATGATATAAACAAAGATCTGTGTACAAGGATAATCATAATTATATATCAGTTCAGTTCAGTCGCTCAGTTGTGTCTGACTCTTTGTGACCCCATGGACTGCAGCATGCCAGGCTTCCCTGTCCATCACCAACTCCTGGAGCTTGCTCAAACTCTTGTCCATCAAGTTGGTGATGCCATCCAGTCATCTCATCCTCTGTTGTCCCCTTCTCTTCCTGCCTTCAAACTAAGGAAAAACCTTGTATCCATCAGAGAACTGCTTAAAGTATAAGAAATGTATGCATTTTCATGGGGAAAATGTTCACATCAAAATATTAAGCCAAAAACTTTCCCCTTCAAAAATGAAATAAGATTCAAAACTGAACGCCCTCTCCTCCAAAAGAGACGGAGGCAGAGAGATGGCAAAGAAAAAACAAAGAGAAATAGACCAGTGTTTTAGCAGGGAGTTGATTTTAATTTTAATTTTCTTTAGATATTTTTCATCAATTTTCACAACGAGCATTCACATTTTAATATTTTTAAAAATCTAATATACTTTAAGAAAAAAGCATTTGTAAAGGAAGATAAAAGAAAAGTAGGTTGCTACGGATCGTGTGAGCAGAGCACTTCAGTAATGAGTAGGCAGTTCATTTCCTGTCTCCTCCGGCTCTCGGGCACATTGCTGGACCATTTCGGCTCCTAATGCTTGCTATGCTCTTCTCACCTCCAGTTTCCACCACCTGGATGTGGTTCTCGCCCTCGGCAGCCTGGATAATGCTTGCTGTCCTTAAGCCTCAGGTGACCATGCTCTCCCTGCCCTCCCTGTCCCCCACACCATGAAGGCCTCCCCAGGCTGTCTGAGCTGCTCCACTGTGCTTTCCCATTAATAACCCACAAGCCCCGCCTTCATAGACCTTCAGCTTCATTGTTAGGACTGGCTTGACTGTTGCCCTTTAAGTTTCATGAGGGCCAGGACTGCTTACCATGGAACCCCCGGAGTTTGAGTTTGGTGCGAGATGGTGCCTCAGTAAAAACTCTTGAGTAAGTAAAAGTGCTTGGAGAGGGTCAAAGAGAGATGTGTGCAAAAGGTTTCAGGAGAGTGAAGGAAATGGAGCATTTCAGGTGGTGAAGGAAGAAGGCTGTGTGAGGAAATGGTATGATGGGTGCAGATCCAGTCCCAAAGGTGGGCAGATGCTGATAAAGATGGCTAGCAAAGGTGGGTCAAGTGAGGATGTTTTTCCAAACAGGCAAAAGTAAATCAGGCTATTGTGCCGCCTTCTACTTAAATTTTCCACTGCCCTCTCATCACACTGATAAAACAGGCCATTTTCTTGACCTTCCTTCAAAACCCTCCACCATCTGTTTCCCATCACGTTCCAACCTTATTCGACTTCATTCTCCCCAGCCCAGTATGTTCTAGCCATACTTGTCTTCTGTGTGTCCCCTGATGTCTGTCTCATTCCTGCCTCAAGACCTTTGTACTTCCTGCTCCCTCCACTGAGATGCTCCTCCCCTCCTTGCTTGACTCATCATTCATTAGCTTTGACTCCACCTGTTCAGATAGCACTTCCCTGACTACCCTACCAATGCCCATCCCCCCCACCCCAGTCCTTCTCCATCATACTACCCTGTTTTATTTTTTTTTAAGCATTTATTAGTATCTGGAATTATCTTGTTTGTAAGTTTAATGATTGTTTATTGTCTGCCTCCCTCATTAAGTGTAACTTACATGAGACTAGTTGTTCAGTTGCTCAGTCATGTCATGACTCTTTGTGACCCCATGGACTGCAGCATGCCAGGCTTCCCTATCCTTCACTAACTCCTGGAGTTTACTCAAACTCATGCCCATTGAGTCAATGATGCCATCCACCCTCTCATCCTCTGTCACCCACTTCTCCTCTTGCCCTCAATCTTTTCCAGCATCAGGGTCTTTTCCAATGAGTTGGCTCTTCGCATCAGGTGGCCAAGGTATTGGAGCTTCAGCTTCAGCATCCGTCCTTCCAATGAATATTCAAAGTTGATTTCTTTTAGGATGGACTGGTTTGATCTCCTTACTAGAGATCATGCTGATTCTTGCTATCTCTGTATTTCCATTGCCTTAAATGCTGCTTGGCACACAGTGTGTGTGTGTGTTCAGTCACTTCAGTCATGTCCAACTCTTTGCTACCCTATGGACTGTAGCCTGCCAGGCTCCTCTGTCCATGGGATTCTCCAGGCAAGAATACTGAGTGGGTTGCTATGCCCTCCACCAGGGGATCTTCCCTATGCAGGAATAGAATCCATGTCTCTTGCCTGGCTCCTGCATCGGCAGGTGGGTTTTTGCCACAGGCGCCACCTGGGAAGCCCAACACACAATCAGTCCTCCACAAATATTTCCTGTTGAGAGTAAGGTCTATGTATATTTGGAGGAAGTGAGGAAAAAGACAGTAGCAAGGGAGAAATTAGAAATATTGTATACCAGGAAGGCAGGAAAGGTACCATATTTAGTGTCAGCCCTGAATAGTGGCTACCTAGAATCTTGCCTTGGGACTTTAAAGTTTCCTCTGGGTTCATAGGAAATAATGCTATGATTGATTAGCAATGTCTGCCATGGCATAGGAAGGGTTTAGTGGTCGAACAGACTTTTCTATTCCGCTGAGCATTGCCTCAAGTCTTGTCTTGATGTGTGGACATTGTGTTCAGGACATGGCAGAGACTAGACCTTAGTTAATGTAAAGGTGTTTGTTTTTCTCTTTTTCTTGAGGAATCAGCATAGCGTGAAAGGCATAAATGCTTTTTGTATCAGTACGGCTTGTGTGTGTGTTCCATGGGATGGGAGAGCAAAAAAGTATTTCCTATCACTGTTAGATCTTTCAGGTGATATCAGAATGGTAGCTAATTCTGGGTAAAAATTTATTACCAAGCATCTGGCCAGCAATAAGAGGTGGACTAGTAGAGATGACAGGGAAGAAACTGCAGATTTTCATTCTTCAGATAGTTGCTGTCTCCTCTGAGCCTTGGAATCTGCAAATTTCTTACTCCCCAAGCTAATTATTTCCTCTTGAGAACAGTAAGGCCTTTTATCAAGATGGCCGCAGCCCTGCGTGTCCTGACACACGAATGATGAATAATGGGCCTGATTAACCCAGTGACCTTCATGAACGATAAAAGGGGAATATCCACATGGGAGGTTTTGCCTTCTTCGGGAATCAGGAGTTTCTTCCCCTTGGACTTACAGAGGCAACTCCTTTATGACACACAGTGAGCTGTGCTTATTTCTTGTCTTTTTCATGCATCATGCACTCTTGAAATGTGGATTTTAAAACCCAGTGCAGAATGTTTGACCCCCAGGCCCTTCCCCAGGATCTGCTCAGCACACACCATTTAACCATGTTCAGATTAACCCCTGGGCACCTGCAAGTCACCTCAGTGTTGCAACCATCCCAGCCCCAAGGTTTGGAGGGCTCAATACCACTGCCGCATTCCCCTTTTACTCTGAGCACATGCTCAAGTTGATCTTGCCCTGAACTGATGCCAGAGAGGAAGGGAAGCCAGCTCTCTGTTTGGAAGTGGCCCAAGCATCCATGACAGTCAAAGGGCTGTGGTCTCGCACAGCATCATAACTCCAGTCCTGTCTGTGATCAGCCCACCATTGTGCCTTCATTTGCCCTCAGGAGCAGATTATGGTGGGGCTGAAGCTCAAAGCTCAAAGCAGGCAGAACAATGGCTCTACCAAACATGTCCTTGTCCTAATTCCCAGAGGCTCTGAATATGTTAGAGGACATGATGTTATGGACTGAACTGTGATTACCCCTCCCCAAATTCATGTGTTGAAACTTGTGATATTGTGGTAGAATAAGAAATGTGTACTTGACCTTAGTCCCTAATTTCTGACACAAGAGCTTCTAAGATCCTTGGAATCTCCATAGTGATAAGAATGTCTTTTTGTAACCCAATGAGATGACAGTGACTGGGGGCCCCTAGATAGTGTCAGCATAGGGTTGGTCCCTGGCAAAACCAAGTCCTACCCTCTGATCTCAGGGGAGGAAAGAGGGGTTGGAGAGTGAGTTAGTAACCTATCATGCCTGTCTGTGACAAAGCCTTCATAAAAATCTCTCAGCTGGAGGGTTTGGAGAGGTTCTGGGTTGGTGGTTGGCATCCATAAGCAGGAAGGTTGGTGCACCCTAACTCCACAAGAATAGAAGCTTCTGTGCTCAGGACTCTTCTAGATCTCACCCTTTATGTGCCTTTTCATCTTTTATTATATCCTTTATAATAAACTGATAAACTTAGGTAAAGTGTTTCCTTGAATTCTGTGAGCGCTTATAGCAAATTGAGCCTGGGAGGGCGTAGTGGGAACCCCCAGTTTATAGCGGGTTGGTCAGCAGCACAGCTGACAACCTGGGACTAATGCCAGGTGTCTGGAGTGGGAGAAGTCTTGTAGGACTGAGTCCTTGGTGGACTGTCCTGCATAGTAGAAACTAACTCCAGTAGTTAGGGTCAGAAGTGAATTCACTTGTAGGACAACTGTTTGGAGAATCGAAGAATTGGTTTTTTGAGATCAGGAAAAACCCCACACTTTTGATGTCAGAACTATTGTTAAGTATTAATAGTGCACAGGCTTCTCAGCATGTGGCATCTTCCCAGACCAGGGATCAAACCTACGTCTCCTGTACTGGCAGGTGGATTCTTAACCACTGGAATGCCAGGGAATTCCTGCAAAAGTATTTCTGAGTAACAGTTAATTCTGTCCTTTATCAGTCATTACTTTTGAATGTGCGTGTGATTTTCAGGGTGCACAGTTACTGAAGACAGCGTCCCATGACTGTATTTTGAAGGTCAGGACAGCTTCCCCATTCTTTCTGGGTTTCTATTCTCTCTTGTCAGTAATCTGTTTTCATTAGTTGTTGAAAAACAACCACCCTTATATCTATCCTGACTTCTGAAAGGTCAACTTTCTAGGTATGCCTGGTTCCTAATAGTTCATCATCTCTGGGGAAATATAAAAAGCCAGCACTCCTAGTCAGGTGGACACACATTCTCCTCTCAATAGTTGGAAGAAAGTGATTGTCTTATTCCATTCCCCTGTTCTTTGACCTGCTGTGCCATTTTTGATTTGTATCAGTTGCTTGCACTGACTCTTTCCACACCTTTCTTAAGACCTCTAGCTCTTCTGCAGCCTTAGGTAATGCTTTTAGAATTCTCCTTTCCACAGAACATACCTTTTAAAGAACTTTAAAAGAAGATATCTATATTTAAAATTGAGACCGAAGATGATTATGTGCTTGTAGGCAGACATAAATATTGTGGTTCTGCTCTCTTGAGTATTTTTAAAGTGTGCTGGAAGTTTGACCATGATTAGAACTGGTTTATAACTGCAAACGGTTTTAATGATAATATCCTGAAATGCCTTTACTCTGCACTCATATATAAAAGGTAACAAAAAACAATGATCCTAAGAGTATGCCTTCCTTTAATTTTCATACTTTACTTATTTCAATATTGAGACAGAATTTGCTGAAGTATTTAAGATTTTCCTATTGGTTTTGAGTGGTTTAAATATTGATACATATTTTTCCAAACATGACCTCATTGGAGACTCACTGTATTTGGCTAAAAATTAAACAAGATTTATAAGCTTATTAAACAATTCATAATACAGCAAGTTAAGAAAGAATACTTGTGCACTGGCTTATTCTCATTGGTCTGTCTTTTGTGATGTCAGGTGAATAGTTTCATTATATCTATTTCCGCTCTTGGGCAAATGAGCATGTTGCTGATACTTAATCATATGAATGTTTAAATTTTTGTTCTCTGACATCAACCATTTGTGGAAGCCACTGGGTATCCAAAAGCCTATTTATAAGCTTTGTTCTATTGTGGTTTTACATTATTCATCAAGTAAATATTTCTTGAGTGCCTTTGTTTACCATTGCATCTCAGGTCCCAGGACAGGAATAAAAGTTAATGCTAATAGTTCCCAGTAATCAGGAATATTAATTATGTCCTGGGCACTGCTCCCCATAATCTTAGGATATAGGTGTTGTAGTTCTCCCAGTTTCACAAATGGGAAGCTAAACCACAGAGGAAGTAACTCGCCCAAGGCCTCATAGCTACAGGTGGTACAGCTGGAATTTGAACCCAGATTCTGTGTTTCTACCCACTGGTTGCTGAGTGAATAGCTAAGTAAGGTATTAAAGATTCCCAGATATCTCTAAATGGAATGAAAACTATACTGGAAAATGAAACTTTCTGGCTGGTTTGGGAGGATTCCATATTCCTCATCTGATTCCTCTTATTCAAAAAACACACTCAGCATTGCTCAGCTACACTGATATGGAAGGACTTCTGGAGACTGGGACAACGGAGTCACCTCAGCACCACTGACCTCCCACAGAAGATGCCGTGAAGAAGACTTTTTAAGACTTTATAAGTCTTTGTAATGTGTTTAAGGCATGAGTGAGAAACTTGGGGAAAAAATGCAAATTCTTATTACCTGCAAAATGATTGCTTTTATAATGTTACTGTCTTTTAGAAATCTTTGCTATCAATATACTGCTGTTCTTGGACTAGCTCTGAGTTTGTAAAATAGGTGCAAGAGCAGACATGATTGCTAAGAATATAGCGATGACCTCTATGTAAAATTTATAGGCCTGGAACACACTGTGCGGAGGCTTTTGATCAAGATCTTTGAAAGTATTGCATGCATACACTTCAAGTAAAAGATCACCCTAATTATTTTATTCTTCACGCAAAGGATCTTTGTGAGTAATTGGAAACTCTTTAATGAGCTTTGATTTATAACACTGTTTTTAATTTGAGACTTTAGATTATCATAATCCTAGTGGTTGTCAAAATAAGGACTATGATTGATCTAGCATAAATTCTAAGTTCGTGCCATTTCTGGGTGTGACAGAGAGGAGGGTGTGGAAAGCAGACTTTACTGAGCACTGCCTATATGCCAGGCTCTCTGCTGGCACATCTGTACAATACGTCACCATTGTATTTCAGCCTCAGAACAGCCCTGAAAGGCCTCTGTATTTTATCAGTGGGGGAAACTAATGTTTAGAAAGTTTGCACAGTTCTACACCTGGTAAAAGCTAGAACCCCAGATCCATTTCCTGGTCTATCCTTTCTCACCACTGTTCTACACTGCCGCTGAGCTGATGAGCCAGCCAGGTCGGGAGGGCAGTGAGGGCTTCTCAGAGGAAGTCATGTTTGAGCTGTCCCCCAGAACCTGAGTAAGGGGATTCCAGTTGAATGAGGAGAGGAAGGGCATTTCAGGCAAAAGAAAGGAGGTATGGGAGAGTGTGACATCCACAGAGAACTAAAAATAGCTGCCCAGGCCTAGAGCGCAGGGTGTGTTTATGAGGCTTGCAGGAGAGCCAGTCATGAAGGTAGGGGGCCCCGCAGGGCCACCAATGCCAGGTAATGCCAGGTGCTGCCACACACCTGTAGGAACTGGAATGACTTCTCCCCAAATTACCACTGACCACAGAAAGTGGCTGTTGATTTATCAGAGGAAGTAAGGGTGGGATAACAAATTTTGCCTGCGATGACTTCTTAGCTTCTTGCCAACTTTTCAGCTCTGATTCCTCATAGTCAACATTCCACAAATGTTACTGACATAGTCCACTTGGCCCAGAGAATGGAAAAGATACTAAAGAATGGAAAAGATTCTTGCTTTCTAGAGGCTGGTGGCATCATTTCATGTACATCTGAATCCATCTTCCTTAACCAAAGTTGTAGAAGAAAGGCACTTTAATAAATCTGATAAAATTGACTATGAAAAACAATTTAATGAATTTGAATAAATAGACTCCATGAAAATAGACTGCAGATATTTCTAGTGTATTATTGAACCACTAATACCTAGCACATAGTAGTTTCCTAAACAACTCTCTTTAACAAACAGATTTTGAAAACTCCTACAAAATTCCTATAAAATGTTTTGGTCTTTCATCAGATTTATAAATTTTTCCATATATATTAATATACTCAGAAGCCTTTTCTTGTACAGTAGTTTTATTTATTTATTTATTTATTTTTACAGTAGTTTTAAAATGTGCTCTTCAAGGAACTGAAGGCAGGGGATATTCCAAGGATACATATCACAAAAATATTTGTATTAGCTGATAACTGTACCATGTCATTTTGTCAGGCAATATTTTGTTTGAATTTTAAAACTGTCTGCTATATTGGGATGTCACTATAACTGATGTTTTAGATTGGCATAATGCTTTTCTTTATCTTCTTTTAATTGATCTGTAAGTTTTATATATATTTTAACTAGTAATAATTTTATAATGATCTGAGACTCTTAGGAAAGGGTTCATTTTTTGCTAATGAGAAATACATTGGGGTTTGAAGTTGCATTTCAAATACTTGAGGCGTCCCAGGTGGCTCAGGTCTGTCGTAAAGAATCTACCTGCAATACAGGAGACCCAGGGACCCAGATCCAGGTCATTCCCTGAATTGAAAAGATCCCCTGGAGAAAGGAATGGCAACCCATTCCAGCATTCTTGCCTAGAGAATTTCATGGACAGAGGAGCCTGGCAGGCTACAGTCCATGGGGTTGCAAAAAGTTGGACCCAAAGGAGTGACTAACACTTTCAAATACTTAAAAATATATATAGTGAATTCAGTTGCATGATTCAGTCAAACTTGGAACAATTCATCTCCAAATGTCTTCCTCATCCCATAGTACCATTCTTTACAAAATAACTAAAATTGTGTTTTAAAATGACCTTTATATAAGTGATAAAATAATTGTGTATAAGTTAGAAGCTGGACTAGAGAGCCTGGAAATTCTTGGATGAAAATTCTTCTTGCTATCATCCCATAACTTTAGGCTTTTAAATATATCACCATTACAGAGAGTCTTTCCAGCAGGTGCTGGTGGTGTGTGTCTCGGGCAATGAAACAACTGGACAGTGTGGATTCATGTTGTGGGAGGAACTGTAAACCAGCTTCCAGTTTCATTCCCCTAGGCATTACACTGAATTCTTTTAGAGAGATGGAGGATGATCTGAAGAAAATGATCAGAATGATAGGAAGACTAAAAATTCAAAGAGAAATAGTTAGTAAAACTAGAAATATTTGACCTGGGGAAGATAGGAGGATATAAAATTAGTGTCAGATATTTGGAGAGCCTAAGTAGAAATTCAGCCTTGTTTGCATGATGCTATGGCTGGCCTTCAGTGGAAGCTATAAGGAGTTTTTTGCCCAAAGATAAGAAAGAAATCTTATGAAGGACGGGGAAGGCTGGTGCACTGCAGTCCATGGGGTCGCAAAGAGTCGGACTTGACTTAGCAACTGAGCAACAGAAATGAAGGAATCACAAAGGTGTCCAAAGAGACAATGGGAATTCTCATTCAAGATGGCAGACAGAGTGCATACATGCATCTCTTTTTGGCTCTCAAATCCCATAGCGACGTCAGTCAAGAGGAACAGAAAATAATACATGAAAGATAGTCCTGGGCACAGGAGAAGGGACATTGGGAAACTAGAGATAGAGACGCATTGCTCAGAAGCAAAAACTACTCGGAACTGTATTAACAGATTCAATCGCATTTACAGGAGAGGGCTGCAGTCGGGGCCAGAGTTATTTTTTCCTGGCAGCAGACTCACAGAGAGGCTCAAAACTTGGAGCATGAGAGAAAGTTGGACAGAAGTCAACTGTGGAATAACTGTGAGTCATAGCCTGCATTCCCCTTCCCTGCGTCACATGCTTAGGCTAAAACCAGAGGATTAATCTTTTGAAATAGTTGAGAAGTGTCTGCTTAGGATGGAGCCCTGGAAGGGGTGATGCCCACTCTGAATGAAATTCTCCTTCAGTCTGGGAGGTGAAAGGGAGGGACATCCTCCACCTCCTCTCTCCCCTCAAGGTCAAAAGGCCCACCCACATGGACAGAAGGTGAGACCAACTGAGGCAAGCAGAGCTATCTGTATTAAATAAGCTGGTCTGCCTCAGTTATAACTATTAATAGATAACCAAAGGATCATAAACATCTGAGAAAAAATGAGGACAGAAAGGCAGTTAGCAATAAACTGACCCTGGAGGAAATAGATAATGCAGAAAGATATTTTTCAAATAATTCTATTTCCTCAGAGGAGAAAATTAAAAAAAAAAAAAAAAAAAGCATTTGTGAAGCAAAATGGGCTGCTAATGAAAAGAGCAATTTAACCTAAGAAGTGTCCTTAAAATGAAAAAAGTAATTGTCAAAGTTAAAAATTCAGCGAATGAAAGAATGGAAGAACTATCTCTGCATGTAGAACAGAAGTTAAAGGGGTGGATAATATGGGAGAAAAAATGAAGAGATTAGAGAACTGTCTAAAACTTCTAATATCCAAAAGGATGTTCAGAATGAGAAAACTCACGGAACAGAGAAGCATGATAAAGAATTTCCAAGTGTGAACACATAGGACTTCAGATTGTAAGGGCTTAGAAAATGCAGATGATGAATGAATAAACTCACCTAAGACACATTTTTATGACATTTTAGACATTAGGAAGAGTGGGAATATTCTGAAAGCTAATGCAATAGGTCACTCAAAAAGAAATGAAGATCCAGGTGACAATGAACAGATCGTCAGCAGCTCTTTATGGCAGGGGAAAAACAAAACAATAAACAAACAGCAAGTCTGTAAATGTTGAGGGGGAAGATGTTTTTGAATCTAGAATTCTGTACCTAGCCAAACTATCAGTCGAGAGTGAGACATTTTCAAACATGTAAGAGCTCAGACCATTTACCCCCCACAGACTATTTCTGAAAGAATTACTCAAGCAAAACAAAGAGAATCCAAGTAAGAGGAAGTCACAGGTTCCAAGGAGCAGTGGATCTAACCCAGGATTGTAGTGAAAAGCAATTCCAAAATGAGAACTTTGAAGCAGGCCTAGAGAGCCTTCAGTTCAAATTAGAACCAGAAGTTAGAGGCTCTGTGAAGAATCTCTTTTGGTAGAATATGGGTTTCTTCTAACAAATACAGTGATTAAGAAGTTGGGTGATCTGGTGACAAGGCAAAGGCATGTTACGTCATTATAAATCTGTGCCATCCTAACCCTCTCCAAACTCACAAGTTATTTTCTACTTCCAACAGTAAACTGACAAGAGTTACAGGGTTAGTGGTACTTCTACAGGCTTAACGGTACTTCTCAGTTCTGCAATGAACAACATTTCTATACAAACAGTATTGTGGATACTGTTTTTTAGTTTTCAATGAAAAGAAAAAGAATTTAGAGACAATGCATCCAGAAGTAAGTGGAGTTACAGAACAAATGTAAAACTAATAGTATTCTGGAATGGAGGTTTAGAGAGAAGAGTAGAGAGGTTAAGTTTGGGGCATATGTGCACACCTCTGAGACTATCACTATAATCGAGATAATGAACACACTCATTGTGCCCAGAAGTGTCTTCAGATCCCTTTGCAATTCCTTCTTCCTGCTTTTCTCCATTCCGCCTCCTCGGGCAACAACTGTTCTGTTTTCCGTGAGAACAGTTTGGTTTGCATTTTCTAAAATCTTAGGTAGATGAAGTCACACACTATGTACTGTTATATGACTTCTTTCATTCAGCATACTTATTTTGAGATTCATCCAAGTTACAGAGGGTATCAATAGTGCCTCCCTTGTGTGGATAAACCACAATGAACAAACTCACCTGTTGGTAGAAATTTGTTTTTTCCCCTCAGTTTTTGATCAATTACAAATAGAGCTACTGCATTCATATATGAATCTACTGATATAATCATATGGTTTAAAAAAATGTTAAAATGATAACTTACATTGATTTTTTTAATGTTAAGCCCATCTTGAATTCTTGGGATAAACCTTTCTTAATTGCTGTGTATTACCCTCTTATTTATAGTCAGATTTGATTTTATTATTTTTTAAATTGATTTTGGTCTATAAGCTCCCTCCTTCATCTTCCCTCTGTCTAATTTTTTTTAACTTTTTGTTTTGTATTGGAGTATAGCTGATTATGGGGAAGGCAATGCAATCCACTCCAGTACTCTTGCCTGGAAAATCCCATGGATGGAGGAGCCTGGTAGGCTGCAGTCCATGGGGTTGCTAGGAGTCAGACATGACTGAGCAAGTTCACTTCCCTTTTCACTTTCATGCATTGGAGAAGGAAATGGCAGGCCACTCCAGTGTTCTTGCCTGGATAATCCCAGGGACAGCGGAGCCTGATGGGCTGCCATCTATGGGGTCACACAGAGTCAGACACGACTGAAGAGACTTGGCAGCAGCATAGCTGATTAACAATCAGGTGGACAGCAAAGTGACTTAGCCTCACATATACAGTATTTGAGTTTTCAAAATATTGTTTTGAATTTTTACATCTGTCATGAGAGAAATTATAGTTTTCTCTTAATCTCTTTGTCTAGTTTTGTTATCAGGATAATGCTGGCTATATAGAATGAGTTGGAAGGTGTTTTCTCCTCAATTTTTTTTTGGAAGAATTTGTATGAATTTGATTGAATTCTTTCTTTCATAGATATAAGACTTTTCAGGTTATATCTTTCTTCAAATTATTTTGGCAAGAACACTTAACATCATATCTACCCTCCTAACAAATTTCTACGTGCACAATACAGTATTAATATAGGCGTAATGTGGTACAGTAGATCTCTGCTACTGCTAAGTCACTTCAGTCGTGTCTGACTCTGTGCAACCCCATCCCTCGGATTCTCCAGGCAAGAACACTGGAGTGGGTTGCCATTTCCTTCTCCAATGCATAAAAGTGAAAAGTGAACGTGAAGTCGCTCAGTCATGTCCGACTCTTCGAGACCCCATGGACTGCAGCCTACCAGGCTCCTCCGTCCATGGGATTTTCCAGGCAAGAGTACTGGAGTGGGGTGCCGTTGCCTTCTCCGACAGTAGATCTCTAGAGCTTGTTTATCTTGCATAACTGAACCTATGCTATTGAACAGAACAACACCTTACTCCCACCAATACCAAACCCCTGACAATCACCTTCCACTCTGTTTCTATAACTCTTTTACATATATAAGTGGATTCATGCAGTACTTCTTTTGTGACTGGCTTATTTCACTTAGCATAATGTCCTCCAGGTTCTTCCACATCGTTGCATATGGCAGGATTTCCTGAGTAACATTCCATTGTACGTAATACCACATTTTCATTATCCATTTGTCCATCAGTGTACATGTAGTTTGTTGCTATACCTTGGCTATTATGAGTAATACTGCAATGAACTTGGAAATGCAGTTATTTCTTTGAGATTTTTCTTGAATATATTTCAATTCTCTTGAGTATATTTCCAAGTTTGAATATATTTCAATATATTCTCTTGAATATATTTCAGTTTTAATTCTCTTGAATATATTCCCAGAAGATGGATTGCTGAATCATATGGTAGTTCAGTTCTTAATTTTTTGAGAAACCTCCATACTACTGATGCAGTGGCTGCATCACTTTACATTTATACATTGCTACCAACAGTCTACAAATATCCCAGTTTCTCCACATCCTCACTAGTTGGCTTTCATTTTTATGATAATAACCATTCTGACAGGTGTGAAATATTTCATTGTGGATTTGATTTATATACATTTCCATGTTGATTAGGGGCTTTCCAGGAGGCACTAGGGGTAAGAACCTGCCTGCCAATGCAGGAGACATAAGAGACACCAGGTCAATCTCTGGTTTGAGAAGATCCCCTGGAGGAAGGCATGGCAGCCCACTCCAGTATTCTTGCCTGGAGAATCCTATGGACAGAGGAGCCTAGTGGACTACAGTCCATGGGGTTGCAAAGAGTTGGACACAACTGAGTGACTGGGCAGTCACACAACCATGTTGACTAATGATATTGAGCATCTTTTCACATATCTGTTGCCCATTTGTATATCTTCTTTGAAAAAAATATCTACTCAAGTCCCTTGCCCATTTTAAAATCAGATTTTTTTTTTTTTTTTGCTGTTAGTTTGCAGGAATTCCTTATACACTTTGTATATTAATCCCTTATCAAATACATGGTTTGAAAATATTTTCTCCCATTCTGTAAATTGCCTTTTCACTCTGTTGACTACATGAAAGGCAATTGACTGTTTCCTTTACTGCACAGAAGCTTTTTAGCTTGATGTGGTCCCACTTGTCTCTTTTTGATTTGTTGCTTATGTTTTTAGTGTCATATCCAAGGTATCATTGCCTACACCAACGTCATGAAGATTTTCCTCTTGTTTTCCTTTAGGAATTTTTTAAGTTTCAGGTTTTATGCTCTAAGTCTTTAATCCATGCTAAGTTAATTTTTACCTATGGTGTAGGATAAGGGTTCAATTTCATTCTTTTACATGTGAATATCCAGTTTTGTTGAAGAGACTATCTTTTCCCCGTTGTATATTCTTGGCACCTTTGACTGCATATGCATTGGTTTATTTCTGGGCTCTCTATTCTGTTCCAATGGTCTGTTTTTATTCCTGTACCATACTGTTGTATTAGCTTTGTAATATATTGTATTCTGTATTATAATATATTTTAAAAGCAGAAAGTATGGTGCTTCCAGCTTTGTTGTTCTTTCTTAGGATTGCTTTGACTTTTTGAAGTCTTTTGTTGTACTATGTGAATTTTAGGATTAGCTTTGGTAGTTTGTGTCTTTCAAAAATGTTCTATTTCATCTAAGCTGTATATAATTTTGGCATGAAGTTTTTTATATACCCTTATTATCCCGTTAATATCTAGAATCTGTAGTGATGTCCCCTTTTTCAGTCCTGATGTTTGTAATTTGTGTCTTCCCTCTTTTTATCCAGACCAACCTGGCTAGAGGCTTATAATTTTTATTGATCTTTAATATCCCCTTTCAGTTTCAGTGATTTTCTTGATTGTCTTTCTGACTTCAGTTTTATTGAATTCCACGCTGATCTTTACTATTTCCTTTCTTCTGCTTATTTTGGGTTTATTTGTTCTTTTTCTGGCTTATTAAGGGAATGTTGAGATCACTTATTTGAGATATTTCTTCTCTTTTAATAAAGGCATTTAGTGTTACAAATCCCTCCCACCCCACACAAATACTTCTTTAATGACATCCTCCCAACTTTTTTATGTTCTTCTTTTTTTTTTCATTTTCAATTAGCTCAAATACTTTCTGTTTCCCCTCTGCCCTCTTCTTTTATCCATGGGTTATTTAGAAGTGTGTCGTTTTGTTTGCAAAAATGTGGGAGTTTTCCAGAAATCTTTTTGTTATTGGTTTTTGATTCAATTCTATTACACTTAGTTGGACTTGAATTCATTCACATTTATTGAGGCATGGTCTGTCTTGGTTAATATTACAAGTACACTTGAAGAGTGTATATACAGCTGTTTGATGAGGTATTCTGTAAATATCAATTAGGTCATATTAGTGGATAGTTTTGTTCAGGTCTTCTAGCTCTTTACTAGATTTTTCTATTGATTATTAAGAGAGGGGTAGTGATATTTTTGTTTTGGTTGTAGATTTGTTTATGACTCTTGGTTGTTCATTGAGTTTTTGCTTCCTGTATTTTGAATTGCTTTTGTTGGGTACACAAACATTTTAAGATTGTTATGTACTCTTGATGATTTGACTTCTTAGTCATTATGAAATGACCTTTGCCCCTGGTGCTATTCTTTGTTCTAATATTTACTTTGTCTGACGTTAACATAGTCCCTTGAGCCTCATTTTGATTCATCTTAGCATGTCTGTTCAGTTTACCATAACAAAATAAGACAGCCTGGTTGGTGGCTCACACAACAGAAGTTTTTCAAGTTCTGGAGACTGGAAGTCCAAGATCAAGGTACCAACAGGGTTGGGCTGGTGAGACCACTTTCTCTGGAGTGTAGCTGGCTGCCTTTTCACTGTGCGCTTGTGTGGTCTTTGCTCTGTGTGCTGAGGGCAGAATGCCAGAGAGGAAGATGACATATCTCTAGTGTCTCTTCCTCTTCTTGTAAGTCCTATGGGATTAGGGCCCTACACTGATGACCTCATTTAACATCAGTCACCTCTTTAAAGGCCCTGCTTCCAAGCACATTCACATTGAGAGTGTTTTCACATAGGAATTTGTGTATGTGTGTTGTGGGGGGCATACACAATTCATTTTGTAATAGCATGGTGTATCTTTTCTACCATTTATGTTTAACTATTTGTTTCTCTGTATGTAAAGTAAATTTCTTATAGAAAGAACATAGTTGGATTTTATTTTTTTACTCAACCCTGACAATCTCAATTAGGATATCTAAATAATATTTAATATGATTCTTGATATGCTAAGGTTTACATTTACCACCTTGCTATCTGCTTTATTTATCCCCCTATTATTTTTTTAATTTTTCCTATTTTTTCTGCCTCTTTTTGGATTGCCTAAATTCTTTTATGATTCTATTTTATATCCTTTTGTTGTATATAAGCTATAACTTATTTAAAGTTATATAAATGTGTATAAATGTACATATACACGGGCTTCCCTGGTGGCTCAGATGGTAAAGAATCTGCCTGCAATGCAGGAGACCTGGGTTCGATCCCTGGGTTGGGAAGATCTCTTGGAGAAGGACATGGCAACCCACTCCAGTGTTCTTGCCTAGGAAATCCCCATGGACGGAGGAGCCTGCTGGGCTACAGTCCATGGGGTTGCCAAGAGTCGGACATGACTGAGCGACTAAGCACATATATATATGCTCACAGACACACACACAGACACACACACACACATACACACACACACACACACACACACACACACACACACACACCCCAGTCTACCTTCAATAGATTTTATTTTACTCCCCATATAATATTTTTCTAAATTTCATTTTGGATAGTTTATATTGCTGAGTTTTCAGGTTCACTAATCTTTTCTTCTGAAATGTTTATTCTGCCATTAATCCTACTCATGTAATTTTTCACCTCAAACATATTTTTGCATTTCCAGAAGTTTGACTGGTATCTTTTTAATATCTTCCATGTCTTAACTTTTAAAGCATACAATATGCAGCTATAACAGCTGTTTTAATATCCTTGTCTGTTAATCTAACATCTGCCTTAGTTTTGATTTGGTTTCAATTGACAGTTTTTCCTCATGTTATATTTTTCTGCTATATTACTTTCCTCATAATGTTTTTACTGTATGTGTATTTTGGAATATTGGGTATTTTTCCCTGTCGAGTGTTTTTTAAAAAAATTATTATTCCTATAAATCTTTTTAAGCTTTGTTTGGGGATGCAGTTAAGTTACTTGAAAATAGTTTGATTCTTTCAGGTCATACGTTTAAGATGTGTTAAGCAGGACTTCAGCAATACTGAGGTTAGGACTAACTTTCAGTTCAGTTCAGTCACTCAGTCATGTCCAACTCTTTGTGACCCCATGGACTGCAGCACGCCAGGCTTCCCGGTCCATCACCAAACTTCCAGAGCTTGCTCAAACTCATGTGCATCGAGTCAGTGATTCCATCCAATCATCTCATCCTCTGTCGTCCCCTTCTTCTCCTGCCTTCAATCTTTCCCAGCATCAGGGTATTTTCCAATGAGTCTGTTCTTCACATCAGGTGGCCAAAGGATTGGAGCTTCAGCTTCAGCATCAGTCCTTCCAATGAAATATTCAGGACTGATTTCCTTTAGGATGGACTGGTTTGATCTCTTTGCAGTCCAAGGGACTCTCAAGAGTCTTCTCCAACACCATAGTTCAAAAACATTAATTCTTTGGTGCTCAGCTTTCTTATGATCCAACTCTCACATCCATACATGACTACTGGAAAAACCATAGCTTTGACTAGACAGGTCTTTGTCAGCAAAGTAATGTCTCTGCTTTTTAATATGCTGTATAGGTTTGTCAAAGCTTTACTTCCAAGGAGCAAGTGGACTAACTTTACTCCACTACTAAGGCAAGACTTTTCTGAGCTCTCAAGGATCTGTGAAATATAAGATGTTCCAGTCTGGCTTGTGGGAAAAGGCATCATGCCCCACCATATGCGAGCACTTGATTTGTGCTCTCTAATCCTCTGGCTGTTTCTTTCCCTGGTCTTGCATTGTTTCCTCATTGTGTATGAACAACTGGTCTGATGAACACTTGAAAGGAAACATTTATAGATCGTGTCACCATATTTTTGCAGGAACCTAAAGGGGATATTTTAGATGAGCTAATTAAAAGCTTTCTTCTCAACTGGGGCTTGGTAGTCTTGTTTATTACCTTTCTTGGGTACAAACCATCACTGTCAACTTTCAGGATGGGATCAGGATGCGTTGGCAATTCCTGCAAGAACTTTGAGTAAGTAGGTAGAAAAGTCAGTGGCCCTTTCTTCCTCAGAAGTATCACTCTTCTGTTCAGGGTGGTGATTTTTCTTTTCTTACTGTTTTGCTTATCTGTATTTTCTCATTTTTTCTGAAATGGTTATATTTAACTTATGTTTAGGGGATACTTCATAAATAATCAGAACAAAATCACACCCCTCCCCCAATCATCATTTATATTACTTATTCCATTTTTCTGGCTGTCTGCCTCTGGGTCATGAGAAGGCATGGCCAGGATGTCATCAGCTGGCCCTCCAGGGGCTTGCACTTTGGCGAGCAGTGGGGCCCAGGCACCAGCTCACCTCCTTGCTCTGCAGCCGGTCACACGCCTCTCCTCTTGAGCTGTCCTTACACCATGTGTCTCCCGTCCTCTCCAGGTCCGCACACAGCGCCCAGCCCCAGTCCTTTGGAACAGGCCATTCCGGTGTCCAGGCTTGTTTCTTGTCTCAGCTCGTCTCCAGATTTTCCTCCCAGACTCACACACACTTACCCCTCCAGAGTGCTTTTTTCCTTCCTGCTCTCTGTACTGCCTGTCCCCACTTTGTGCTGTGCCTTACCCATATCTGTGTCGTTTTAATTAGTCTGGTCGGTAAGCCTTGGTGTGAACCTCCCCCATTCTTCCCATTGATGACTGTGCCAGCTGCTTCCTCTCCTTGTCTCAGGCTCGATTCCTTTCCCCTCCAGCCTTTTCTCTTTTGTGTCTGGAATCTATTATTAGTGAATGTGTTATCCTCATTTTCTTTTCTGTTGCTTTTTTTTTTGTCTTCTGTGGATGTCTTGAGATGCTCTTGCTCCTTATTTGCTATGCTTACTGACATCAGGCGGAGAAAGAACTCTGAGACAAGACAACCTGCTCTTTCCTCTATCCAGGCAAACTTCTGCTGGCATCTCTCCTTCATTTCCAATTACTTCACTTACTCTCTTTTTGTCTTTTTCACATCCAGTTTGTAATCCATGTTTTCCTGTCTTTCTTGCTATCCTAGAACTGCTAGAATACAACCTGACGTGTAGTACACATTCACTGGCTATTTGTTGAGTGAAAGCAAATGAATCAGTTTTGATTACTACCACCTGAGTTGTTGATATTTGATCTTCTTTTAGTTCCTGGTAATGGATCCAGTTGGTTCATCATTGTTTATTCCAAATATTATTGTATCATTTGCCTTATCTCAGGCCCCATACAAGCCTTGCATTTTTCATTCTCTACAGAAAATTCTGTTTTATCTATGGCTTTTGCATCTAGAATGATATTCCTTATCATGTGTGTTGAGGTGTTTTTTTTTTAGTTTGAGGGAAACGAAGGCTTTTGTGCACAGAATGGAAAAAGGTATTTGAATATTGGAATAATATTTAATTAATTTAAGCTACAAATTTGAAACTATAATATTCTTAGGCCTTTAAGATCACTTTGCAATTCTGATTTTACTTATAAACTGATAAATTTTTATAAAATTTAAAACCATCTTTCCATTTATTTCATTCAATTTTAGCAGGTTAAAATCCCCTATACAATTAGTCATATTAATAAACCCTCAATTAAATTCCCCTAAGGTTTTTAACAATATGCACAATTTAATATATCAAGCAACTCAGATGCCTGACAAGGCTGATTTAAACCTCAAAGTGCAAGTACTTGTAAATCTAAAAATTGGCCCTTAAAACATAATGAGTCAAAACATCCAAAGACCGTAAGCATCAAGTTATCAGAACTTTCCAACTTAAGATAATAAGAGTAAAATTAAGTATAAATTTCAAATTGAAATCATGAAGCTAAATTTTTTAGATTCTCTAATATGTCAGATTTTCTTAAATATTACTAACACTTTAAACATACAAATTATAAATTCTATTCCTAAGCCTATTAATTAATAGTTTAATAGGTCCAATTTACTTCATGATCTATATTTAATTCTAAGCCTCCTATAGTTGTAAAATCATTTCCCAGTGAAGAGGAGTGGTTTTACTATCTCAGGTACACTGAGGCTACTAGGTTAATAGACTTGGGGCTGTGATATAGTTACTTATTTATCAAAATGTTCAAGACCAGGACATGGGTCATAGGGTTACAAACTTCTAGAAGGATTCTGCTCAAACTACAGACAGATATACTGAGTATTGTTTTATCTTCTCTCCTTTTCCTGGGATTGATTTGGCATATGGTGTCCCATGGACACTTTAACCCCAAATTACATCTTTACCTGGATCTTTCATAACATCTTTAAACTTATATTTTTTTTGGTAGACTCAATTATGTATTTCTGTTTAGTTTGCCACAAATTGCTTTTATCCTTTGGTTAGATTCAATTTCTTTCAAATTTTTCTTAATTGACTCTTTTGGTTGTAAATTCCAATTCAAACTGAAAGTAGCAAAAGTAGCAAAAAAAAAAAAAAAAAAAAATGCAATCTACCAGCTCACACAGTTGGAAACTCCCAAGAAGTGGCAGGTTCAGGCATGACTGAGTCAAGGGGTGTAAACAGTTAAATAGTATCAACAGGAGTCTTTGTCTCTGCGTCTCTCCCCCTGGACAAGGAGAGAAGGATTCTTGTCCAGGTTTGGGCTTGCTAATATTGTTCCACATGGTAACACAGGACTCTAGGAAAGCTCCAGGCTTATGAGGTACTGGCAGTCAGAAATCTCAAAAGGAGAGACTCTAACTTTCAGCATCCTTATCAGTCCCTCCAGAAAACCCTGATTGGTCATGCTTAGGTCATGTGTCTTCTTCTGGACCAATCAGTGTGGCCCAGGGAATTTTTTTCTATTTTTTAGTCGCTAAGTTGTGCCCAACTCTTTTGTGACCCCATCGATTATAGCCCCGCCAGGCTCCTCTATCCATGGGATTTCCCCGGCAAGAATACTGGAATGGGTTGCCATTTTCTTCTCCAGGGATGGAATATGCATCTCCATATTGGAAGGTGGATTCTTCACCACAGAGCCACAAGGGAATGGGATATTCTTATTAAATACCCTGGGTCACAATCCATCCCTGTGGTGTAGGTAGCAGGGCCCCTTGATTGACAGACTCAAGAGAATCATATGGGATTGAAGAGGGGCAGTTCTCTGCAGAAAAGAATGCCAGACAAACCAAAAAAGTGGCAGATGCCCATTACAGCACAGAATATATTCAGATAGTTTTATGAGATTCATGTATATCAAGTCTTTGGCTGTTCCTGCTGCGTGCTATAAACCTTATCTGTCCCAAATGGAAAAGCACTTGGCAGTTGATTAACTCAATCCCTTCTTCCCTGGCATAGCACTATTTCATTTTGCATTGCTCAGTTACAAATCTGTCTTCTGCCTTTCCTGGAACTGCTAATACATTACAGTCTGTATCCAAGTCATACAAGGTCTCCTATATTTGTTTGGAATGTGGAATCATCACCATGTTTTTCTAGAATTCTTTTTTCCTATAGATATATATTCTCTGGGGTAAATTGTTTCACAGTTGAGCCAAATTCCTAGGGATCTACTGAATTACTACTGAAGAGATGTCCCTTTAGGCTCAACCCCATTCATGTAGTAAATTCGATCCCAGTGCATAATCATACCATTAGGTGCTTTTAAAATGAATACTTACAGTGAGTTTTCTCCTCAAGAACTCATCCCTGCTTATATCTTTTCCTGTCAGAAGATGGTGGGCTGCTTCTAGATTCCTGTCCTCTTGGAATGATGATAGCAATGACAGTTACAATAGTAAAGTGACTACTATTTATTGAGTAAACCAGTGTTGGCACTGTATTAGATATTTATGTACAGTATCTCTTTTAATATCAACAACATGCTAGAAGGCAAATATCCAATCTCCATTTTATATGGAGACAAGCAGTCTCAAAGTGGTAACATAGTCAAGGTCACACAGCCCATATGTGGAATATCTAAGCTTTGAAATAAGGTCAATCTAATCCCCAAGGTCACGCTCTTTACCCCTGTGGTTAGACATGTGAAACCATCACCTTTATTTCCCTTCCCTTTCCTCCTTCTCTATCTTCCTGACTTTGCTGTCTTTCTTCCAGCCTGCTCCAATTTCTCAATCCCCTCTTCCTCCTCCAGGTAACATTTGCCTTCCCTGTGATGGCACTCAGTAGACAGTTGTTGATTAAATAGTTGTGTTTACTGAACAGTCTAACCTCCCACAGGTCATTTGAGCCCTTCAACATTCTCTGTAACTTACAGTTATTTTTCCTAGCTTCAAGTATAAGTAAATTAAACATAGAAAATGAAAGAATAAACAGACATCTGGGGTCAACTCAATGGGGAAAAGGTGATTGAGGCCATAGAATAGGTCATGCCTGAATAGACTTTGTGAAAACCCAGAAAAGCAACTACAGTTGTGACTCTTGAACAACCCAGGGGTTGGGGGCACCAGTCTTAAGCATAGTGGAAAATCTGTGTATAACTCTGTAGGTCCTCCATGGCTATGGTTCTCCATCCCTGGACATTGCCAACCTTCAACTGTGTAGTTCTATAGTGTGTGGGGACACACATTTTTCATGGAAAGAATTCCTATGTAAATGGACCTGCACAATTCAAACCTGTGTTATTCAAGGGTCAAAAGTATCTGGTCTGTCTCATTGAGAATCAACGCCCATGTCCTCTTCATGGTCTAATCCTCTTCCCTTCTGGTGCAGCCTGAATGCCTGGAGCTGCTCCTCTAGGCCAAATGGGGCCCTTGCTGTTGTCTCCACCTGGAAGTCTCTTCCCCCAGAAACCCATATAGCTGTCTCTCCTGGACCTCATTTTTGGTCTTTGCTCAAACACATCCTCCTTAGCTAAGGGGCCTTCCCAAGTTACCACATTCAAAATCATATCCCCGCCCTTCTTCTAGCATCATTTTCTCCCTTTCCTATTTTACTCTTCTCCACAAAATTTACCACTTGTTAAATTATTTTTAATTTTCCAGCTCCATCCACGAGAATGCATATTCCACAAGGAGAAAAATTTTCCCTGTCTTGTTGACTGCTTACCCCCCGCCCTGGAACAGTGACTAGTAGACAGGAGGCATCATGGGGTCAATGAATAAAGGAATATCTCATTCATTTATTTATTTGGGAGATGTTGATATTGACAAAGGATGAGCCTCTCCCACGCCTCCTGTGTGTGAACACCTCAAGGAGGAAGGACGCTTAAAGGCCCAATGGCAAATATGAAAATAACACTGCAGTCAGGCATGGTATAAGCAAATAGTAGAGGGTAGCTGCCGTGGTGGTTATGCCACTGGAAAAGCTCAGTTAGAGACAAAGAAAGGTCTTTAAGCCAGGTTCAGCCAGGGAAAAAATTCAGTCAGGATTTTCCTCTTCTCCCTCTGCTGCCTCCTGTTTTCCTGAGAAAAAAGAGGGCAGGCCTGCTCCTGTTATCCTGGGACTCTGCAGGGCAGCCTACGAAATAGTTTAATACCTAACACTACACTCCCTCTTGATGTAAATGCAATTTACTTGCATATTTTGAAGTAAGTCATCATAATACACAAGTACTGATTTTGGAATACAAGTGTTTAAACTGCTTGCCCGAGCTGATTTTGGAATACAAGTGTTTAAACTGCTTGCCCGAGTTTTGCATCTAAGCCTGGCAGCTCTGTGCAGCAGGAAGGTTCTGCAGCAGAGGGACTGACTCTGCGCTCCCCTGATGCTCCATCATGTGCTGCCTGGCAAGGGATGTTTTCAACGCACTGGCTTACTTGAAATTTACATGAAATCCTCATTGGGAAGCGTCTGTTAAAATCTTAGGAAAAGGCTCGAGTAAATGGAAGGACCATCATCATCGACAAAAATTAGAAAGTAATAGGGGCCTTGGAAAAGCCATGCTGAGCTCTCTACAAACATGTCCTTGGCCTGGATGAAAGCACAATATGAGGCCCATAGTGCCACCAAGATAGGAGGAGGAATGAGGCCGGGAAACACGTGACGTTGACTTTGTGTGCTAGAATTCCTGAAAGGGAGATTCTTAGTTCAGTTCAGTCATTCAGTCATGTCCAACTCTTTGTGAGCCCATGGACTGCAGCATGCCAGGCTTCCCTGTCCATCACCAATTCCCGGAACTTGCTCCAACTCATGTCCATCGAGTTGGTGATGCCATCCAGCCCTCTCATCCTCTGTTGTCCCCTTCTCCTCCTGCCTTCAATCTTTCCCAGCATCAGGATCTTTTCTAATGAGTTAGTTCCTAGCATCAGGTGGCCAAAGTATTGGAGTTTCAGCTTCAGCATCAGTCCTTCCAATGAATATTCAGGATTGATTTCCTTTAGGATTGATTGGTTTGATTTCTTTGCAGTCCAAGGGACTCTTAAGAATCTTCTCCAACACTACAGCTCAAAAGCATCAATTCTTTGGTGCTTAGCTCTCTTTATAGTCCAACTCTCACATCCATAGATGACTACTGAAAAAACTATAGCTTTGACTAGATGGACTTTGTTGGCAAAGTAATGTCTCTGCTTTTTAATATACTGTCTAGGTGGGTCATAGCTTTTCTTCCAAGGAGCAAGCATCTTTTAATTTCATGGCTGCAGTCACCATCTGGAGTGATTTTGGAGCCCAAGAAAATAAAGTCTCTCATTGTTTCCATTGTTTCCCCATCTATTTGCCATGAAGTGATGGGACTGGATTCTGCTCATGGGCAAAGCTGAAGGTCAAGGTGAACAGTGCTCAAGGCTCAATTGGGTATTGTCAGTTTATTCAGTGTATCAGCATATTTAAAAAGATTCTATTCATTCCAATAACCTATTTTATATGAATTTTTCTATAATGTAGAAAAATAACTAATGCATCCTTCAACATATTTGGATATTAATACCTACTTTTAAAAATATTTTCTCATGAGAAAATTCATCCTAATTTTAACTTAACTCCCACCCCCAAACACACATACACACACCTTTTTGGGGGTAAGCTGTTAAATAGATGTTTAGGGCTTAGAGTCTAGGCTCAGCCTTTGAATGGCAGTCACACACATAACCAGGAGTTGGCAAGCTGTGGCTCCATGTCAGATCTGATTACCATCTGTTTTTATAAATAACAATTTTATTAAAACACAGCCACACCTGTTCATTTACCTATTGTGCTGTGCTGTGCTTGGTCGCTCAGTCGTGTCTGAGTCTTTGTGACCCCAAAGACTGTAGCCTGCCAGGCTCCTCTGTCCATGGGGACTTTCCAGGCCAGAATACTGGAGTGGTTTGCCATGTCCTTCTCCAGGGGATCTTCCCAACCCAGGGATAAAACCCAGGTCTTCGCAGTGCAGGTGGATTCTTTACCGTCTGAGCCACCAGGGAAGCCCAAGAATACTGGAGTGGGTGGCCTATCACTTCTCCAGGGATCTTCCCAACCCAGAAATCAAACCAGGGTCCTGCATTGCAGGTGGATTCTTTACCAGCTGAGCTCCCAGGGAAGCCCTCATTTGCTATTGTTGACTGTCTTTGCCTGCTTTCTTTGCAATGGCAGAGTTGAGTAGTAAAGAGACAGATTGTATAGCTTGCCAAGCTTAAGATATTTGTTTTCTAGCTTTTTACCAAAAGAGAAAAAAGTTTGTGAGCTCCTAATCTAGCAGATGCAAATTTCTGATATAAAGTCTGTAGTTGAGTCTTCAATTAGCCCATTATTCTAGGATGGCCTGATTAATAGTGTACATAATAAACTGCTGTTCAAAGATGGCGATTTGGTTTTATGACTATAATTCTCTTATTTAGTTATTTTATTTTCTGGCTGTGCTGGGTCTTCTTTGCTGCACAAGAGCTTTCTCTCTTTGCAGTGAGCAGGGGCTATTCTTTGTTGCGGTGCATGGGCTTCTTACTGCGGTTGTTTCTCTGGTTGCAGAACACAGGATCCAGGCGCCTGGGCTTCAGTAGTTCCGGCTTGTGGTCTCTAGAGTGCTGGCTCAGTAGTTGTGGCCGCATGGGCATAGTTGCTCCGCAGTATGTGGGATCTTCCCGGACCAGGTGTCGATCCGGTGTCCCTTGCATTGCGAGGCAGATTCTCAACCAGTGGACCACAAGGGAAACCCCGGTAACTCTAATTCTGATCGTTACCATTTCCCCAAGCCATGTTAACTTCTCTTAATGAAAATGTTTATTCTGTAAAATAGAGTTATGAAACAGTTTAGGCGGTACAATGTGCGAGCCCATGGCAAGACACCACCTACAATGAAACCCAGTGAAAGCTAATAAAATTGGGGGAGGGGTTAGAACTGACTGACTCGCCTTCGTGTATATATTTCACATCTGTGGTGCTAAGAGACAGATTGCCTGGAATGCCATGGGGAGGCTAAGCCAAACAAAAATGAGAGCATGAGGAAATTTTTCTAGTGAAAAATATTTTTCCTTACAAATTTGAAATATTTTCCCTTTTATGCTATATTCACCCCCCCCCCCCATTTGAAATAGCATGACTTCATCCTCCGCTGAATATGTCTTCCCACTTTTGATTTCTGCAACATATGAAAATTAATTCCTTTGCCTGAGTCACACAAACAGTTCTATAGGTTTAGAGCGCATGCTGAAAGAAGCTGAAGTGGACTGATTTTTCCAGAAGATGAAAACGGTAAAGCAGCCAGACTGAAATTTAAAAAAAATTTTTTTTTTTTTTTTTGGTATTTTCCTTGTAATTGAAGGTGAAGGCACCAGTAAGCAATGAGGTTTTAAGGCAATACTAAAGTTCTTGGTCCATGGACTGTATTTTTTTCCTCCCTATTGGGATCTGGGACAGGGTGAGATGCATGTTTGGTTATTTAGTTATTCTGTGGCCTGGAAGAAGTCACTTCTACTTTGGGGACTGGGGTGACAGTCACCACGACTGTCAACAACAGTAGCAATTGCTATTGATGGGGCTCTTGAGAGGACAGAAGGGAACTGAACTTCTGTTCAGGTCTGTGAGCTGCTGAGCAGCTCACGTCAGTGGAAGGTGTTACTGTTTCCCTTTGTCAGCAGAACCTCACAAGAACCTCCACCACCAGGGGCTGGAGATGGGGAGGGAAGGAAGTGAAAGGAAAATCAAGCATTTGGTTGCTATTTAAGAGCCACCCGAGGAACAAGCCTTGCAGGGTATAAAGTTGAAACTAAATGAGGCTTTCAGTTTTCTGTGGGTTTTAGTGATTCAAATTAGCCTGAGGGCTCCCCTTTTGTGTCTCCCCGCGCAGCAGCGGTTACACCGGAGTTGGCAGGAGATGAAATGGCTCTGTGCACGCAGAACCCGCCTGTGCACTAGCCAGGGTCTCCCCGCAAATCACGATGCCTGAGCCACTTCCAGTTTTTCTTGTTTAATATTCCTAGGAGGTTAAAAAGTGAAAAGCCAAAATATAATTACAAACATTGTGGTGCATTTTAAACATCGATATTTTAAAAATTAGTAAATTTAACATGTGAAAAAAGACGTGACATAATGAGCTTGCTTTTCCAAAGATTGCGCCGTTTATAAGCAGCATTTTTCTGTAGGGTACGCTGTAGAGAGTGGGGCCCAAGTTTAAGGTTGTGTGATGGCCGATTCCTTCCAGTCATAGAGGGAAGGTTACTGCATTTGTATGCTTATTTGGGAGTGATGTCAAAAGTCCGTATTTGAGACTTTTTAAACTGGAAGTCTGGGCTAAAATGTTCTCCCTCCCTCAGCTGCTCAGCCCCCAAGCCCATCCTGAGACCCGACTATTAGTAAGTAATGATGACTGTGTGGAGAAGTGGGGAGGAGAACAATAGGGATGTTGGAGAGATCCGTTTGTGCTTTCCACAAATATTTTTCAAGAGCCTACTATGATCAGAGGCAACTACTGGAATTGTTGGCAATTGTTGGCAATCACAGGAATAACTCTGTGATCAAGCTTATATTCAGGATTTGAATCTTGGGAGTTTCATTGCTTACCGTTTTATCACACTTCTCTAAGCCTCAGTTTTCTCATCAGTTACCTCATTTGTGAAGTGCCCTGTTGGTTGTTGTAAGGATTCAATGACTTACACACATAAAGTTATCAGGACAAGTGAATAAGTGGTAGAAAAGCTCTTGCCCTTAGGGAGCTTCAGTTCCAGCTCCTTATTGCATTTCATTCTCCCTTCACTTCTCCACAAGCTGATCTGTCTGAAATACCTGCCTTACAATATCTAAAGATATTTGCTAAAGCACAGGTAAAGGCTACTCCACTGATGGGCGGAGGGTTAAAAAAAGCATCAGCAATATCAAGGAAATTCAAATTCATCATTAATCAACCACTCTGTAACAAAGAGTGTTAGGCACAGTCCAGGGGCTGCCGATATTGTAGTGAACAAACCAGATGTGACTCCTACTCATGAGTAGGAAAGAGATGTATAAATTGCTTTGCATAGTGTAAAATTTTTTGTAGACATATGAAGAATTCCCAGATGGCTCAGTGGTAAAAGAATCCACCTGCCAATGTAGGAGATGCAAGAGACACCAGTTTGATTCCTGGGGTAGGGAAGATCCCCCGGAGGAGGAAATGGCAACCCACTCCAGTGTTCTTGCCTGGGAAATCCCATGGACAGAGGAGCCTGGTGGGCTACTGTCCATAGGGTCGCAAAGAGTCAGACATGATTGAGCAACTGAGCATGCATGCACATAAAGTACATACAGAAAGTGCATAAATAATAAGTGTATAGCTCAGTTTTCACAAAATGACCACACACATATATAGATAATATGCAGATCAAGAATCTTCTTAGCACCTCTAGGTAACATCTTGTGCCCCCTTCCACTCAAAACCCCCACCCCCCATCCCAGGGTTAATACTCTGACTTCTAAAACCACAAATTACCTGTTTATAAAGTTTAAAAAGAGGCAAAACTAATCATAACATATATTCTTTAGTGACTGGTTTTTTTCTACTCAATATTATGTTTGTGAGTTTCATCCTTTTTGTGTGTGAGCTATAGTTTATTTATTCTCATTCTTGCATGTTATTCTACTGTATGAATGAATATGCCATGGTTTTCATATCCACTCTGTTGTTGATAACATTTGGGGTGTTTCCAGTTTGGGAATACCACAATAATATTGTAGTTGACATTCTTTTACACACTGTTTGTTGAATATATGCATGCATTTCTGTTGGGTATATACTTAGGAATGGAATTGTTGAGGGTAAGCTATGAGTAGATTCAGTTTTAATTGATACTATTAATTATTTTTCCAAAATAGTCACAATTTACACCCTGGTTGGCAGAGTATGAAAGTTCTGGTTGCTCCAAATTGTCTGTCTTTTCCATTTTAGCTATTTTGGAAGGTATATTGTGGTATCTGCATTATAATGGTAATCTGCATTTTCCCAATGACTGATGAAAC
Source organism: Cervus elaphus (assembly GCF_910594005.1). Lineage (NCBI taxonomy): Eukaryota > Metazoa > Chordata > Mammalia > Artiodactyla > Cervidae > Cervus > Cervus elaphus. The sequence continues at coordinate 44,501,602 of NC_057817.1, read as the reverse complement.
CAAATGTCTTTTCCCATGTTTATTTTCTGTTTGGATGTCTTCTCTCGTGAATTATCTTTTGTGACATTTGTCCCTTTTCCTATTGCGTTCTCTCCCTTTTTATTATTGATTTGAAGGACTGCTTTATATATTCCAGAGAAGAGTCCTTTTTCAGAGTCAGAGATAAGTTATGAAACTCTCTTCCTCCAGTCTGTGGTTTATCTTTTTCACTCTCTTAATGGTTTTGAAGAACAGACGTCCTTAATTTTAATGTAGTACAATTGATCAATATTTTTCCCCTTATGGTTATTGCTTTCTGTGTCTTAAGAAATCTTTGCCTGAGGCAGTTCTTGTGGCAGCAGCTAATGCAAGGCTGGAAAATTGTTATGCACTATGTTGCCTGGACCAGCAAACACTACAGTCAGGATAGTAAAGGGGACCCCAAGAAACCCATAGATGAGACGTGAGATGTCTGCTCATGCCATATTTGTGGAGAAAAATCTGAAGATCTTGTGTACTTTGCATTTTCCAAGTACTCTGAGGTGCAATACATTGTGTGGGAAAGAGAAATACAAATTTGGTGAAATGGCAAAGTGCACTTTGAGCAAGAAATGAAGAGTTGAAGATGAGTTAAGAGAGGTAATAAAAAAAGATTACAATATCCCAAATACCCTCCAGAACCCATCTGGCTTCTTCCTCTTCTACTTAGACTTCTGCCCAAGATCAAATCCACAAACCCAGGCATTTCCATTGGAGATGTGGACAAAAAGCTGGTGACATATTATGGCATGCAGAATTAGTAAAATGCCCACACAAAGATATGTTGTGCTAATTCCTGGAAAAGGAATTAATTAAATTTTCATTCCTATAAAAGGGATGAGACATCACTCACTCAGGTGATTGTGTTCTGTGAAAGCATGCCTGCAAGCTCAATCATTTCAGTTATGTCCAACTGTTTGGGACCCCATGGACTGTATTCTGCCAAGCTCCTCTCTCCATGGGATTTCCCAGGCAAGAATACTAGAATGGGTTGCTGTGCCCTTCTCCAAGGAATCTTCCCAATCCAGGGATCAGGCCTGAGTCTCCTGCATTGCAGGCAGATTCTTTACCACTGAGCCACAGGGGAAATCCATTCTATGGCAGAGTTGGCCTTAAAATAGATTATCTGGGTGTGTTGATCTAATCAATGAAAACTTTCTAAGCAGGGAGTTTTCTCCAGTCGGCAGAAGGATAAGTCAGAGAGAGATAAAGAATGAAGAGAATATGACTTGAAGATGGAGGCCATGTGAAAGGCATTTAAGCAATCTTAAAGAACTGAGACAGACCCTTGGCCAACTGCCATCAAGAAAACAGTTCAAATTTCTGAGTCATTCTGAAACAAAAAGACACTTTTATTGCCTTCATTCTGTCAACTTAGAGATTCATGTGAGAGGGCCATTAAAATGTTTCCGGGATTTAAAATTATTTGTAATTTATTTGTAAGGCAGTGTTATCCATTAGAAACCCTGAGTTATCAACTGTATATACCTATAGTCTGCAAAAAAGAACAAAACAAAGTGGGCAACCTCTGTGGTTCACGCTTGGTATTTGTAATGCCGCTCTAGGTGGCTTGCACGTTCTTGGTTCCTGACCAGGGATCAGATCAGGCCCCGTGCAGTGTAAGCACAGGGTCCTAACCGCTGGACCGCCAGGGAATTCAGGCGGCACCTGTGTAGTGAGTTCAGTGATGAGGCCCAACCTGCTGGTTCTGCTTCGCATTGTCCTACACAGTGACGTAACGTCCTGCTGACGTTTCAGCTACGGAAGGAGGGACATTGGCTGGCATGAGAAGCGTTCTGATTAACTTTTGTTAAATCTGGTGGTTGGGAAAGCAAATTGTAAAACTCTCCACTGTCAGAGAAGTGGATAGTCACTGCTTCAAGGAACGTGCATAAGCCTTCTCACTAACACACAATTTGCAGCATTTTGTTTCGTATATTTAGAAAGCTGAGACTTCCATTTCATGTAAACGTTTACATTGAAGCATGACATACGACAGGAGAGTGCATGTCTAGCCAGTGTGGAGCTTCATGAGTTTTCACAAGGTGAACACAGCTGGGTGACAAGTGCCCAGGATGAGAAGCGCCCCCTCCACACCCCCTCCCAGTTACAGCTTCCCCTTCACCCCCATAGATAACCTCCATCTTCACTCCTAATATAAAGGTTAGATTTCTTCAGAATACTGCAATGTTTTGGAAGCAAAATAGAGCATTGTATTTTTTTTTTTTTTAGCATTGTATTTTTTAACTGGGGGAAGAAAAGAAATTTTACTTCAGGTTATGAAGATGTTTCCTGTTTTCTTTCAGGAGTTTATTGTGTTTACCTATTGTGTTGAGGTCTTGCTTCATCTCAATTTAACTTTTGGTTTGGTGTGAGGCCAGATAGTGGTCCAATTTTGGCCTGAGAATCTGGTGTCTTCACCTGGCCCTTCCTCTTAGCAGGTCTGGGACTCTGACTTTCCTCTTGTGAGACTTCTGAAAACATGATTTTCAGGGGCTTTCTATTTCTGCCTTTTAGCCACCAAGCCTCATATACCCCCAGTTCAGGAAATACACTGAAGGGGAATCTGATTGTGTATTACAGGGCCCCTGTATCCTGATGACAAATTCTCTGTCCCCAGATTCTCAGCTCCTGCTGGGACAAGAGATGAGAGCATCTGCTGGAGTCAGATCACCTCTCTGAGGATCTATTTATTCCCCTCCCAGCTCCTCAGCAGCTCTCCACTGCCTTCAGACAGATGATTTCTGCATTTAATTGGACCTTTCTTGTTTTGCTGGACAGAAGAACTGACCTGCTTGGGGCAGGTTACTCCATATCAGTTACAATAATGGATATATTTTTATTGTAATTGTGATAAAGCTGTGAAAGAAAAAACCCACCCAGGGTGCTATAATAAGAGGGAATGTTAGGAGTCTCTGGTTCAGGTCTTCTGTGGAAGCCACCATCATTTTCATTTAGTGTCCCTGAGCCTTGAGCACATGGACAGGGCATTAGCCATAAAGAACCAGCAACTAAACATCTAATCCTTTCTCCATCAGTCCTCTTGTGAAACAAGTAATTTAGCCTCTGCTTCCAATTTCCCTGACCCTGCCATTTCTTCATCTTAAGTACAGGATCCTATCTTTTAGGTGCTTTGAACTTTTGGAGGGCTTCCTGGTGGCTCAGTGGTAAAGAATCTGTCGGTCAATGCAGGAGGCGCGGGTTTGATCCCTGAGTCAGAAGGATCCCTTGGAGAAGGAAATAGCAACCCACTCCAGTATTCTTGCCTGGAGAATTCCATGGACAGAGGAGCCTGGCAGGCTACAGTCCATGGGGTCACAAAGAGTCAGACACAACTGAACGACTGAACAACAACAAAACCCTTGGAACAAAAGTCAGCCTCTCAAGACGTGCCACGGAAATTTCCTTAACCTATTTAAAATGGTATGTGTATGCTGGAATATCAAGATTGTTTTTTTTTTTTTAAGGTGGGGAGGAAGCAGAAGAAATTCTCATTGGATCACATACTACCCCAAACTGCTGAGACACGGTCCCTAGAGAAAGGCTATCTGAGGCCGGTGTCTCTTTACCGTCACACACTTCTTCTATGGCTGCTCCTATGTCTGCCCTAGCAGCTTGGGAATGAACTCAGCTTTACAGAAGTAGTCATTTGTAGAAAATGATATTAAAAGCCTTCAGTTAGGGGCTTTCCTGTTGGTTCAGTGGTAAAAGAATCCACCTGCCAATGCAGGAGTCATAAGTTCGATCCCTGGTCTGGGAAGATCCCACATGCCTCAGAGCAACGAAGCCCATGCACTACAACTATTGAGTTTGTGCTCTAAAGCCCAAGCGCCACAACTACTGCAACCCGCATGCCCGAGAGCCCATGCTCTGCAACAACAGAAGCCGCCACATGAAAAGCCCGTGCGCCAGAGCTGGAGAGTAGCCCCTACTCTCTGCAACTAGAGAAAGGCCGGTGCAACAAAGACCCAGCACAGCCAAAAAATAAAATAAGCACAGTTATTTTTAAAAAGCCTTCAGTTACACTATTACCATAGGATTAGGATTGAGCCTATCTTGACAATATTTTGTGTCCTGGAATGGAATGGCGTTCAGGGCACTCTTTTCTCGCTCATGCTTGAATTTTCAACTGACAATACCTAGAGATCAAGGAAGGAGTTTTGAAAAAATAGAGCCAAGAGATGGATGAGGCTGGGGGCAGGCTGGCTAGTGCTTGCTGGGAGTGGGTGATCCTTAAATAGAGGGAAGGGTGGGCTCGTGTGCTACCTGGCAGCTGGCCTCCAGCTGCGGAATCTCAGTAATAGTGTAGGACAGGCAGGGACCTTAGCAAATCTCAGGGATCACCCCTTTGGGAGGAAAAAATGCATGAATAATTAATTGAAATTCCCTTCTAGAGTAGGGTCAGAATAAAATGAATGTTGTCTTGATGGAAGCCAGCCCCAGAGATAACCTCAGCTAATAGAGGATGTGATGGCTCCAAAGACAAACAAAACAAAGTGTAGGAGAGCCACAAGAAAAACAAATGAAGGGAAGTAGGGAGGGAATAATACGCAGGGTTAGTAGGGAGGAAGCGGCTACTTGGGGACCAGCCAGGGAAAACGTGAAAGGAAAAAAAAAAACTCACTTTTCTGTTGGGGAATGTTGGTACTAGGGAGGCTATGGGTGTGTCGACATAGAGGGGATGGGGGAGATCTCTGTACCTTCCTCTCGATCTTACTGTAAAACTGTCCCCCCCAATAAAGTCTTTAAAAAGACATTTTAGAAAAAGCCAATCAAACACATGTGTGTGCAAGCTCGTTTGTGTCCAAATCTGACCCCATGGACTGTAGCCTGCCAGGCCTCCTCTGTCCATGATATTTTTCAGGCAAGAATACTGGAGGGGGTTGCCATTCCCTTTTCCAGGGGATCTTCCCGACCCAGGGATTGAACCCGTGTCTCCTGTGTCTTCTGCATCACCTGGAGGATTCTTTACAACTGAACCATCTGGGAGGCCCAGTCAAACATGTAGCATTGCATAATTGCTGGAGTCTGCAGAGGCATTTAAATCATTTATTAGAAAAAGCATCTTATTCAAAGGTTTGTACCTTGACCTTTCCTCCATTTAATACTAGGGAATATTCCTTTTGGAATTTTGGACCAAGATGGGGGAAAAAAAAAAACAGAAAGAACCAGTCAGAACAGAGAAGGACTCCAAAAGGAGTGGACAAATTGGCTCAGGAACCCTCTCAAAAGGGTCCCTGCCTTTCTCTCTTGATCCTTTGAGTTCTCATCACCGTTCCTTTCCAGCATCTTCATTTGTTGCCATGCTTTCCTATTTCTTTAATGAAAGTTTCTTATTTGGTCACTTCTGATATTTCACATTCCTCACCTAATTGCCATAAGGACTAGGAAGTAGGATAATAGCAATAAAAACAAAAGTTGACAATAATATGTTATATGTTACATATACTAATATGCATGATTATATAGTATGTGCTATAATATCTTCATGTATATTGGCTTTGCAGTTGAGAAAAAGCATATACCATTCTTGAAAGTCTTCTTTTATTGTAAGATATGAACAGACTCCAGGTTTGAGTTTTATCTTGGCGCTTGAAGGTTCACAGTACTTTTCAAGATATTCTACCTCTTGCCGGATCTCAGAAACTGTCCAACATCCATTTTACCATTATTTTGAAATATGTAGTTCTTATATTAATATTATAGCACGATGAAACTGTCAAGAAAGTTGTAAGCATAAATATAATAACACTTTGTACTTTTAAAATGTCTTGCACTCCTAGAGCCAGAATTTCCCAAGCTTCCCTACAAACCAGGCAGGCACTGAGCACTCGCAATTTTATAGCCAAGAACACTGAAATAAAGAGATGCTAAGAGCTTGCACCAGTGCCTTCCAGCAAGTCAGAAATGAAGCTGGAATTTGAGGGAAATGCCTTACACTCAACACTGGACTTTCTGTACTGGGAAACATGAAATAAGAAGGAAACATTTTAAGTTAGGGTTGTGGAAGTATTGTAATCACATTTATGTATTTACCAATTGAAAGCTAATATTTTACAAGTAATGTCATTTAGGGGCTTCCCTGGTGGCTCAGATGGTGAAGAATCTGCCTGCAGTGAAGGAGACCTGGGTTCAACCCTTGGGTTGGGAATATCCCCTGCAGAAGGGAACGGCAACCCACTCTAGTATAGTTGGCTGGAGAATTCCATGGACAGAAGGGCCTAGTAGGCTACAGTCCACAGGGTCACAAAAAGTCAGACACAACTGAGCATGCACACACTAATGTCATTTAAGAGTAGTACAATGTGAGCTTTGTTCTAATTACTTGCTTCTAGATCTCTTATAATTAAAATTTATCCAAGCACCACATAGATTATCATGGCTTTAGTGCAACAGTGGAGAAAATGAAATAAGCTTTAGAATGACTATTAGCTTTGTTTTCCTCAAAGGTAGATTAATGCTGGCAGGTTTCTTTCTAGCTCTCATCTATCTTTTTGGAAGAGATGAGAGATCAGTTAAGATGATGTCTGTAATTTTTGAGAGTCTTCTAAGCTGCTATTAAAGTTATATAATCATGCTTTAGATTAAAAAAGACTACGCAACAGTCAAACATAGGACATTTGCTTCAGATTCTTAGATATTATAAAGGGTGAACCTGAGGGGGAACTTGCTTGTCTGATGGGCACTTTACTGTCCAATCCAGTAAACTGTTGGTGGGCTGAGGTCTGAAGCTGTTGTTCGAAGGTGGGGAGGAGGGCTCAGAAATAGGGAGTCTGATCTGCGGTTGGCTCTGAAGCTGGGTCAGATCCACAGGTGTGGGAACTTGCAAGCATGCAGCCCATCAGTGCTACCTGTGACCCAGCTATCACCCGTGAATGGCTGGGTTGCACACATGAAGTTCTGGCCTCTTTGAAACCCACAAATCCTAACCAGGCTGTGTTGATCTTGTGGAAAGAAAATTGAATTTGAGGTCAGGGGTGACCTGCATCTGAGTCCTGTGTGGGCCGAGTTGCCTTAAAGGAGTCGCTTGACCGCTGTGGACCCCCAGTTTGCCTAGAGGGATAACATTAATGTCTCACAGAATTTTTGCTTCAGTTAGGTGAGATACTGGATCGGGGTGGGGGGGGGGCGGGGGGAGAGCTTTGGGAACTGTGGAGTATGAAAGAAGTATGAGTTAGTCTCACACTAATAAATGGTTCTGTGTCGCTCAGTAAGCTAGCCACTGATGCCTGCTGGTCCCCCTTTCCTTCTAGCACATAACTCCTGAGATAGCTCTTTAACCGGCAGCTAAATGTCTCCCATCATCGGGGTGCTGCGCGGTCCGGCGCTCAGAAGAGCCCTGTGTTTAGGTTAATGCTCTGCTATCATCTTGAAGTTCTTGATCATTTCCACACAAGGACCTTGCATTTTATTTTGTACTTTGTACTAAGCCCTACAATTGTGCATTGCCTATTGTGTTTCTGTAACTTTAAATAAATGTCTGACTTTAAAAATTCCATGGAATTAGCTTCATTCCTAATCATCTGCTTTGAGTATCTTCATGGAGCAAGTAGCTATAAACTAACAGTCTTTTAAAGATAAATATTCTTTATTTGAACTATATTGGGTTGGCCAGTAAGTTCATTTGGATTCATCCATAAGATCCAATGGAAAAACCCAAACAAACTTTTTGGCCAACCCAACTGTGTGGGTGTGTGTGTATGTTTGTGCACTTGCACACATGTGTTTTTCTAGATAAAGCAGAATACAAAGTTGTGATCCGATGATTGATTCTGTCTAGAGCATATAGATTCTGGATTTCTGGAGGTACTATGTTGCATATTCCTGCCTGAAGCCTATCATTTGAAGGTACTGAATAGAAGGTGCTGGAAGGTTTGTACCTCATGTGAATCGTATCAGTCCTGAGAGATGTCCTCTTTGGATGAAAGAAGCATCCTTAGAGGGTGATTTATGACTTTATTTTCTTTATTGTGGCTTCTAATGACTGAGGGTGCTTGACTTTGAAAATATCACTTGTGGCAGTTTTCTTCAAGCTCTCTTAATGTATCCCATTAAAACCCCGACTCTCTATGGAAAAAACTCAAATATGTTTTATGTTTTGGTTCCAGTTATGATATAATCAAACTATATATTCTTGTTAAGGACAGTTAGGTTGACTTTGTTGGGTGTGTCATCTGGTAATAAAAGGACAAATAATTTTAATGTATGTATAATCGGTTTTCAATTATGTCAAGTTTACTTCACATGGGGTGGTGGGCACTTCTACAGAGGAGAGAGGTAGTAGCAAATAGGAATAGAGAGTTTGTATTACTTATATTTTGTTGCATAAAATTTTGTTCTCAAACATATCAGTCTAAGATAACATTTATTTTTCCAAAAATCAGGAGACTTAGAGTGACTTAATCAGGAGACTTAGAGTCACTTAGAGTGACTTAACTTAGATCTGGCTCAGGATCTCCCATGAAACTGTAAGCCAGGTGTTGGCTGGGGCTGGTGGATTTGCTTCCAAGAAGGCTCACCCTCAGGGCAATGGGCTGGAGGCCTCAGTTCTCTTTGTGAGTATATCCACCGGATGCCGGATCGCTTGGTGTCCTTAAGACATAGCCACTGTCCTCCACTCATACAAGTGATCCAAGAGAAAGCAAGACAGAGGCCACAATGACATGCGTAATCTAGCCTCTAGAGCAACATCCTGTCCTTCCTCTAGTATTCTTTTTTGGCTACACTGCACGGCATGAGGGATTTTAGTGCCCTGAACAGGAATTGAACCCACACCCTCTGCATTAGAAGCATCTTAACCACTGAACTGCCAGGAAGGTCCTCCCTCCTCCTGTATTCTACTGGTTACATGAACAGACTTAGCTCTTTCTGACTGCTATAACAAAATACCACCCATTGAGTGCCTTAGAAACCGAAATTTATTTCTCACACTCTTGGAGGCTGGAAGTCCAAGATCAAGATGCCAGCATGGTCACCACATAGTTTTGGTGAAGGCTGTCTTCTGCATTCATAGCCAGCACCTTCTCACTGTCCTCACATGATAGAAGAGACAAGGAATCTCTGCGGGGTCTCTTTTATAAGAACATTAAGAACACCAGTCCCATTCATGAGGTCTCCATCCCCCTAATCTAAGCACCTCCCTAAGGTTCCACCTCCTAACACCATCACACTGGCATTAAGACTTCAACATATGAATTTTGCAGGGACACAAACATTCAGAGTGTACACACATCAGACAAACCCTGATGCATTGTTGGAGGGAGGTGGGAATCACTGGGGGAGATCTTGGAGGCTGGGGACCGTGGAGTTGGTGGGTGAGTATTAACATTTTCCCTGAGTTCCACCTGAATTTTGCTGCAAAAACGAGCCAGTTTCCAAAGTTTGATTTCTCAGAAGCCCTGCATGGCAGTCTGAAGCCGTGGGAAATCAAAGTCAGGTGAATTTTCCTACCCAGTTCATATGTTTTTATTAGATACAGAGTCAGCAGGCTGCATTGTGTAACCTTGGAAGAACGAGCATCTTTGAGGCCATCACAAGTGGCCCTACTCAACACAACACAGGTTGCCTCCGAGCACTGGAAGCATAGGTTGCCTCAGAGAAAGATAAACAGAAAACAGTTTGGTGTGATGAATCATCAAGCAGGGGGATGTGCGATTCAGATTACATGCTCTAAGATTTAGGGCTCCTCACTGGTTTGCAACAATGCACATCTTCCTGAAGGGAGTTGTTTTTTTTTTTTTTTTTGAGAACTGAATAAAGAAATGATACAGTAATAAAAGGGACTTAGGAAAGGCGGGGAGCCCTGAGTGGTGGGCAAGAGGGGCAAGAGGCTGATTGAGAAGCCTCAGAGGCTTGAGCAAGGCTGGATTCCACCCTCAAGGGAAGGCATGGAGGCTCTTATTCTCCTTTGACATCAGGAAGATGAAAGGAAGCTGACTGGTCGGTAGCCAGGAGGCCAAAGCCATGGAGACCGATCACACACCTACCATGTGCAATGGACTCTGCGTGTGATTTGCTCCAACCTCCAAACGACTGGGGGAGGAGAGTGTAGTATTTACCTTTTTACAGAAGTGGTGTTGGACCCAGGGTTGTTTGCAACCAAAGCACATGCTCTTTGCACAAGACACGCATCACCCTTGTAGGGGTGGACCAGCTGGAACCTGTGGAAAATAGGCAGGACTCCCTGGTGGCTGTGAGTGGAATGAGGGAATGAGGACGCTGTGTAATTGGCATATAGGCATCGAGTAAACTTCCTTCCTTCTGTCCACATCCTAGAAGGCAGACTTTAACCTTTCTAGAGACCTCATAAAGTCATGACGTCCACAATCTCTGGCCTGCCTGCCATGGTTCAGACACAGCCAGTGTGGACCAGACCCAGGGCTGCCCTGCAGAGGAAGAAGGAAGGGTTTACTCCACGCCCACTTCAAAATGGAGGTGTTTGCTTTGAATGACCTTAACTTTCAAAAGGAATTTGTCACTTGGAGATGAGAGTGGATGTTTAAAGAAGAGGTCACAATTATGTGGGCCAAGAAGGTGGAAGGGATAATCAAATCGCATTGTGGAAAATAGAACAGAAGGGACATTTGGTTCTCCTGCTGGTGCAGACTCAGGAGAGCCAGATGTGAATTCCAGCCTCATGTCCAAGTAGATTTGTGACTTACAGTAACATAAGTAAAGTAAGCTCGAGGCCTCACCTGTGAAACGTGGATGGTGATGCCTAATTCACCAGAATATTGTTTCAGAGGAGGTAACTTTAAATACTACTATGAGTAGCATATAGTGAAGGCTATGTAAGTTATGATTATTTCATTAAAGTGAATTATTTTTTTTCCACTACAAGATTTACCATTCCAACTATGGTCAGATTTGGCTAAAAATAAAACTGACCTGCTTAAGGAAAACACCTATTAATGGTGGGGCTTTAGAGTAGGTGGGTGCTCTGAATATTCCGCAGTTAGAGAAAACCAGGGATAATGATGGTGTGTGTATGGTGGAAGAGAGGGTGGTGTGATATCTCTTGTATAACTTGGTCTTAGGATGAATATTATAGAGAAGCTGATAAATAACCGCACAGGCTTGGGGCAAACCAAAGCCAGGGCAGAAGCCTGAATATCCCGATGGACTTGAGGTGGTGTGTAAAGAAGACATGCCATGCACTTTATTGTCAGGGACCCACTGGAGGTTAGCAGCATGTTAGTGGCAGAAGGAGGATGGAACACGGGATTCTGAATGCCTCTCCGCTCCCCACCTGCCCCCACCATTTCTCCAACCACTGCAATGTCTTGGGAACGTGGAGGCTACAACTCTATTCTAAAATTTCATGGTTACTTAGATTTAGCTGTAGCACAGTCTCCATATGTTAGGGCCTGATGGGAGAAAGTGAATTAACTAAAGTCTTCTTGTGCTGTTGTCTATCAGCTTCTCTATAATTTTCATTGTAAGACCAAGTTATCCAAAAGGTATCAAGGCTTTCCTTGGAGGAGCAGTAGCATGGGGGAAGGAGAGAGACTCAGTCCATAGGAGAGTAGTGTAAGAGGTTAGAACTTTGAGGAAAAGGGACAACTCAGCCCGAGAGCTTTGAGTTTTGCTTCTGAAAAAGAAGGATTGTGTCTATGTGTGTGTGTGTGTGAGTGCATGTGTTGGGCATGTTTAGAACCAAGAGGAATTTGGAATAGCTTGTCTTTTTCTGTATATATGGAATGGAATGGCCTTTTCTTCTTCCTTTTAAAAAAAATTACATGCTTCCCGAGGAAGGAGGATGGGACATTAGTCTCAAAACCACTTTCTAACTATGTTTCTGTGTATTTTAGATATTTTGGTATAAACTAAAGGTAGCAAAGATGTATATTTTATGCTATTATGCAGGTTTCATTTTTTTGTAAGTAATTAATTTATTTTAATTGGAGGCTAGTTACTTTATATTATTGTAGTGGTTTTTGCCATATAATCACATGAATCAGCCATGGGTGTACATGTGTTCCCCATCCTGAACCCCCCTCCCACCTCCCTCCCCATCCCATCCCTCTGGGTCATCCCAGCGCACCAGCCCTGAGCACCCTGTCTCATGCATCAAACCTGGACTGGCGATCTATTTCACATATGGTAATATACATGTTTCAATGCTGTTTTTAATCAAAAACTTGCATACTACATGACAGAAGGTGAGTTCAGATATTAAGAAAACATGACAAATATTTCCAGAGATGGTTAAGATAAGAATCACTTTACTATTCTAGTGTGTGATTTTGTTGGTCGGGTAAAGATAATTTCCTGAAAAATTCTCCTAATCTAGAACTATTCCCTTACACTACTCATTTTGCAGACATTTGAAAGGAAAGCATAGCAAAGAGGAAGTCCAGTGCTCACCTAGTGTAGAGGTGTGTGTTTAGTTCTCTAGTCTGTATCATGTACATGTTCTACTCTCTGGGACTGCGCTACGCCATGCTGCTTCTGCCGTGTCCGACTCTCTGCGACCCCATGGACTGTAGCCCGCCAGGCTCCTCTGCCCATGGGATTCTCCAGGCAAGAACACTGGAGTGGGTTGTCATGCCCTCCTCCAGGGGATCTTCCCAACCCAGGGATCGAACCTGCATCTCTGGGGCCATAAACTGCATAAACAAAAAATAGGAATGAAAGGTAGGAAATCAACTCCTTTGTTTACTCATTGTAAGCAAACCATCAGATGATTCAAATCACAAAATTCTTTGCCTCGCTGGCACTTTCATTTATCTGAGTATGGAAATCATCCTTTCACCTTAACCTCACCAAATAAACAGAATGGTCTCCAGCCGTCTTGGTTGCATTTGCTTGCTTCCCTGTACCTTACATTCAGAGCAAAGCTAAGGTCTTGATAGTTCTTTTTCAATTTTTTAAACCCAAAGCTGGTATCTTATAAGTGCAAAACACTTCCAAAATATATACTAAGAAAAATGAGTGTATGTTACATTTAGATTAAACAGGAGATCCCAGGAGAATTTTAGAAACATTTTGGAGGATGGGGAAGTGGAGAAAAGAATGTATATTTATTCATAGGACTTATGTAGCTTACCTACAAGAAATTTCAAATATTTCCCTTCAAAACAAGAACACATACTTGATACATTCTATCATGATTTATAGATATGAGGTTCAAGAGGCAGAAAGTCACGTGGGGTAAGACTAAGGTATTAAAAAACAGTCAGATAAGTTGAGAGTTCCTTAGGGCATTAGCCTTTGTGAATTCTAGCTCTAGAGCCAGTAATCACCTCTCCTTATACACTGGATCCTACACAGCACAGGTCCTGCATCTGTAGATTCAACCAACCACGGATCAAAAACATTCTGAAAAAAAATTCTAGAAAACTCCAAAAAGCAAAGCTTGAATTTGCAGTGTTAGCAACTATTTACATAACATTTACATTGTATTTACAACTATTTACATAACATTTACAGTAGATATTAGCTATTGTAAGTAACAGAGATGATTTAAAGTATGTGGGAGATATGCATAAGTTATGTGCAAATACGATGCCATTTTATATAAGGGACTTGAGCATCCAAGGAATTTGGTATCTGCTAGGGATATTGGAACCAATGCCCAGTGGCTCCTGAGGATGGATGACTGTAGTTGATTATGTCTGATTATGTCTGACGGCCTTGGCCGTGGGATGTACAGGCTTTCTCTTGACTTCTTGTGTCCCAGAATTTCTTTTGTGCTCTTGAGAGTGCATCTCACTAGGAATCTTTCTTCTGAAATGTTACCACAATTGACATCTATTCCATGATTAGGGCTCTCCCTTATACTTATTTCATCTAGCACAGGGGTCAAATTGTGGTTCATGGACCTGGTCTTAGTCTATCTGCTAAGAATGGTTTTTTTATTTTTAAATGGTTCAAAAAAAATCAAAAGAATAACATTTTGTGACAAGAAAATTATATGAAACTGACATTTTGGCTTCTCTAAATCAAGGTTTATTTGAATGCTGCCACACTTGTTCATTGTACACATTGTCCACGGCTGTTTTTGCCTTGTCGTGGTAGAGTTATGTCATTGTTTCATAATCTGCATGGCCTGCAAAGCTTAAAATATTTAGTATCCAACCATTTACAGAGAAAGTTTGCCAAATTCAGATCTAGTTCAGTGTGACATCTTGGTTTTGAAATTCAGAAGTAGAATTACAGAACTTTGAGAGTTGAAACTTTGAGAGGTATTTTAGAAAGCCTCTTATCAACATCCCTGACAAAGCCACGGCCCAAATCAACAATCTTATAGCTTGTGCAGCTCTTCTGTTCTTAGGAATACATACTTACAAGGTAATTCTCACATTCATTTATCTACCTTAGTTCTTCTCTGAGCATGGCTAGGGGTTGGCCCAGGATGCACTGCTGCTAAGTCGCTCCAGTCGTGTCCGACTCTGTGCGACCCATAGACGGCAGCCCACCAGGCTCCCCCATCCCTGGGATTCTCCAGGCAAGAATACCAGAGTGGGTTGCCATTTCCTTGTCCATTGCATGAAAGTGAAAAGTGACAGTGAAGATGCTCAGTTGTGTCCATCTCCCAGCAACCCCACGGACTGCAGCCCACCAGGCTCCTCCATCCACAGGATTCCCTAGGCAGGAGTACTAGAGTGGGTTGCCATTGCCTTTTCCACTGGCCCAGAATAGGTACTTTTAAATATTTAATTATTTAACATTTACTTTACACCTTGAATGTACAGGACTGCTCTAAATACTTCATAAGTAATTAACAGAACCCTATGCAGTAGGTGCTATAATTATCTTTACAGAGGTGGTTATGGAGTTTTGGGAGGTTAATTAAATTTCCCAGGAATACAAAGCTTGTAAGAGGCAAAGCTGGCATTGGTACTCAGTCTGGCTCTGGAGTCTGGGTTTTCTGCTGCTCCATTTACTGAAGGGTGAATTAATAAGCTTTTGATAGTTGCATTCTATATGTCAGTCTTTCTAATAGGTCAAAGTGGCTACCAAATTCCTATATATATATATGTACATACATACATATATATGTATAGGAGTAGGAAATGGCAACCTACTCCATTATTCTTGCCTGGAAAACTCCACGAACAGAAGAGCCTGGCAGGCTACAGTCCATGGGGTCATAAAGATTCAAACATGATTGAACACACACAGACACACATATACACTGCTTCTATGAAAGCTCAAGCCATATAATGCTGCAATATGAGAAGCAAGAGAGAATATATACTTGTGTTCTGTTTCCACTACACAATTTTGTTTTCTAGGTACACTCAGAATAGTTAAAGGGTCTAAAACACCACTTAGTATAAAGAGGTGTGGAAGAATCTAGGGACATTTAACTTGGAGAAGACAACACTTGTTAGGAAAATGACCAGAGCAATTCTAGGCTTTCCATGGCATTCAGAGGAAGAAAGAGCATCATTCCCAGCACGTTAAGAAGAGCAAAGAGTCTTATTTTCTAGAAGCCTCCCACAAGCCTCCTGTGTTAGGGTCCTCTAAGAGCCAATATCAAAGTAGGATTATACATGGTGAGCGTTTATAAGGGAAAATGCAATTGTGAAAGGAAACAGTCACTGGGAAGGCTGGAAGAGCTGTCAGACTTTGATGGAAGTCTCCAGTGCAGTGAGAGAAAGCTGGACAAAGAGTCTAACAAAGTGGTGCCTTCCAAGCTAAGCCTTAGGGGGATACTGTAGCCAAAATCAGCTGAGAGATGAGTTCAGTGTCTCCCAGGAACCGGTCTGTCTTAGCACCCTGAGGATCCATATATTGGGGAATGGATTTCAAAGTACAGCACCTGGAGTCCTTGGTCAATGGTGCTCCTAGGACGGTGGGTGTTTGAAGACCATTCTTTTGACTGCGATGCCGCCCCTCCTAGTTCACTGAAAATGAAATTCGCTCAGTCGTCTCCGACTCTTTGCGACCCCGTGGACTATAGCCTGGCAGGCTCCTCTGTCCATGGAATTCTCCAGGAAGGCTACTAGAGTAGGTAGCCATTCGTTCCCTTCTCCAGAGGATCTTCCCAACCCAGGGATCGAACCCAGGTCTCCCGCGTTGCAGGCTGATTCTTTACCAGCTGATCCGCAAGGAAAGCCCAAGAATACTGGAGTGGGTAGCCTATCCCTTCACCAGCGGATCTTCCTGACCCAGGAATCCAGCCGGGTTCTCCTGCATTGCAGGCGGATTCTTTACCAGCTGAGCTACCCTTTGTGTAAGGGGATTAAATGTGCCTATTGGCTGAGGCCTAATTTCTTGAACCAATTACTCTGGCAAGGGGGACGGGATTTTCCATAGGTCCATTAAGTCCGTTGTCTGAGTCAGCCTGCCCTCCAGCCTATGGGCTGTGGAGAGGAGAGACTGATACCTAAATAAAAATCTGGGTATCCCTAGAATCAAGAAAGGGGGCAACATTTATGGTTTTGCAGTTCTAATCTTGATCTAACACCAAAGCCTGTGCTTTGTTTTTCTGTGTTGCAATATTTCTTGAAATCTATGGTGAACAGGTTTTAAAAGTCATGGTGGTTTGGGGAGGAGAGTGGGAATCAAATTCATTTTCACTGAAAAATCATCCTATCTATGACATATGACTAGTTTTAGATCATTTCATAAATTGTTGATGATCTCGAATCTTGAAGTTGGAATACAGTGATCATAATAGCAAATATTTGCAGAACAATAATTATGTGCCCGACTGGGTGCTTTATATCCACTCTCACAATTCATGCCCTCAGCACCCTGTTAGATAAGCATTCTTCCCAGCTCCAGATGGAGTAAGAGGACACTGGAGACTCAGAGGATTAAGAAACCTTGCTGAGAACAGGGCAAGAATTAAGTGGCTGATTGTCTGATTGCAACGTTGTACTATCTCCTCCAGTGATGCTTCTTTCACTTCTCCAGCTTTCTTCAACAAAGCTTTTAAAAAATAAGTTTGCTTTTCAGGAGCTGTTCCCTTCTAGGTGAGAATGAGGGCTTCGGGTGTTCTCTCAGGCACTGTATTAGTGGCGTTCTGCCAACATGGGCTTGAGAAGGCTGTTGAAGGCTCTAGAGGCTGGCATGATACCAACTGGAAGGCCAGGTTGTCCAATAATTGCAGGTAGCGAAATACAGCTCGGTGCTTTAGAATTATAGCACGTGGCTGACTCTGTAAAGAAAACTGTTGTATCTTGGGTGCTCAGCTGAATGCAGAACACACTAAAATCACATGCAGCTGGCATTTCAGGGTACCCATAGTAAGACAGACAAGGACCAAGATAATGAAGGCCTTAGAGAGAATTTCAACGGTCATCTTAGTGAAAACTTATTTCACTGAGGAATCTTGACTGGTATTCCCTGCTTTAAAGAATACAAGTCAGCAACACAGATGAATGAAAGGGTGATTATCCACTTTGAAAAGGTGTAATGAGTTTACACAAGAATCTTCTAAATATCAACAAGATGCATTTAAAATGCAATTCATTATATACAATACTTAATGTTCTTTTCAGGAGTATAACCATTGGGTTAAGGGCTGTTCACATACATATATATTGAAGAAACATGTTTCAAATTGATCTTGCTAAACCTAATTTCAGCATATTTTTATATATCTATACATTCAAGAAATACTCTTGAAGGCCCTACTATGTGCAAGGCTTTATACTACACTTTTATATTTTGACTAGGTAGTTCTGGGATAAGGTCCAGGTTCTATATACCTAACAAGTTTCCAGACCACACTTTCAGTAGCAAGGGCTTCCAGAGAATCAAGATGGGAAACTGGGCAGAACTTAGGAGATATGTGAGGCATGGAAACTCCCAGCCCCATATCAACTGCTGGAGGAGTCTGGGAAGGATGCTCGCTGATGCCAACTAGTGAATGGGCCTCTGGTAACGTTCCTGCCACCAACAATAGCTGCTCTCTGCCCTCAGCTTCCCCTGGTGTCCCTAAAGCTGGACTGAATTCCTATTTGCACTAATGGCTCCCGTCTCCGAGATCTGAGTGGGAGCATCTGGTTGACCAAGCCAGGGGAGCACACCCGCACTCTTTTCCTCGGAGAAAGGAGGAACCTGGTACCTGCTCTTTTCCGATTCTGTGCGCGCATGCTAAGTCCCTCCAGTCATGTCCGACTCTCTTTGACCCTATGGACTGTAGCCCACCAGGCTCCTCTGTCCATGGGATTCTCCAGGTAAGAATACTAGAGTGGGTTGCCATGCCCTCCCTCCAGGGGATCTTCTCAACCCAGGGATTGAACCCACATCTCATGTCTCCTGCATTGGCAGACAGGTTCTTTACCACTAGCGCCACCTGGGAAGCACTTTCTGTTTCTGTAGTGGGGGGGCGGGGGTGCGAATCCTGCTTTCCACCATGACTCACAATATAAGATACTCCCCAAACCTAAGAAGGAGGTTCAGATGCTGGGCAGCCAAAAAAAAAAAAAAAAAAGATAAATTTCCACTATGAACAACGTGAGTTTATGTGTAAAACATGGCTCATTTAGGTGTGTATCTGACCTTAACATGAGCCAAAGTACACAGGTGAAATTCCCACGTAGTTTAGCCTTGGGCTCACCACTCCTATTCCTAATCTCAAATGAAAGAAGTGGCTCTCTCGTGTTATGTGGCATGTTCACGTGGCCCCTTTCTTATTTGGACTACAGAACGTTCCCCGTTCCAATTATTCGCTTTATTTCATCTCCCATTTCACTGCAAATTTTTCTTGTGTCAGGAAGTTTTTCTGGACTTAGTTTGTGAGAGGCAGTGAGCTCCCAAGGTATCCCGTTCATCTTCCTGATGGGATTTACAGGGTAACTTCTCCAATATTAAAAAAAATAAACATATATCTTATGCTGTGGCTAAGAAGAATGAGAAATGTCAAAGTGTACACACATTGGTTCCCCCTTTCGAATCGCTCTCCCCAACCACACTGAAAGCTGGTTTTCATTAAAATGTGACATTTATCTTCCCAAAGTGAATTTGTCTTGCTACAATAATAATAGAAAAATGTCACAATTTACTGCAAAAAAACACAGGAAAAGATAAATGATCATTCTTAATGAAAACCTTAATTTTAAAACAATGCTTTTCTTAAATATACAATACTCCAATAGAGGCAAAAAATTGGCATGACAATTCAAATAAAATAAATTCTAATGTCCTCTAAGGAGACTATATTAAACAAAGATGCTTGTTGTCAAAACACTGCAATAGAGCCTTTCATTGCCACATACGTTCTCCTATTCCCAGTCATGAAAAGCAGGAATTGTTATAAATGGAGACGGTAGGTATGGACTCTGTTGAGTGAGATGGAGGAAGGGTGTCCAGGACAAGCAGCCACTTGATGGAGTTTCCCCACATTTTAATCAGATGTATCAAATTGCCAACATCTGTTGGATCATAGAAAAAGCAAAAGAGTTCCAGAAAAACATCTGCTTTATTGACTACACCAAAACCTTTGACTGTGTGGATCACAAAATAATGTGGAAAATTCTTCAAGAGATGGGAATACCAGACCACCTGACCTGCCTCGTGAGAAATCTGTATGCAGATCAAGAAGCAACAGTTAGAATGGGACATGGAATAACAGACTGGTTCAATATTGGGAAAGGAATATGTCAAGGCTTAATTGTCACCCTGTATATTTAACATATGCAGAGTACATCATGTGAAATGCCAAGCTGGATGAAGCACAAGCTGGAATCAAGATTGTGGGGAGAGATATCAATAATCTCAGATATGCAGATGACACCACCCTTATGGTAGAAAGTGAAGAGGAACTAAAGAGCCTCTTGATGAAAGTGAGAGAGGAGAGTGAAAAAACTGGCTTAAAATTAACATTCAAAAAACTAAGATCATGGTGTTTGGTTCCATCACTTTGTGGCAAATAGATGGGGAAACAATGGAAACAGTGAGAGACTTTATTTTCTTGGACTCCAAAATCACTGCAGCTGGTGACTGCAGTCATGAAATTAAGATGCTTGCTCCTTGGAAGAAAAGCTGTGACCAACCTAGACAGCATATTAAAAAGCAGAGGCATTACTTTGCCAACAAAGGTCTGTCTAGTTAAAGCTATGGTTTTTCCAGGAGCCATGTATGGATGTGAGAGTTGGACCATAAAGAAAGCTGAGTGCCGAAGAACTGATGCTTTCGAACTGTGGTGTTGGAGAAGTGTCTTGAGAGTCTCTTGGACAGCAAGGAGATCCAACCAGTCCATCCTAAAGGAAATCAGTCCTGAATATTCATTGGAAGGACTGATGCTAAAGTTGAAGCTCCAATCTTTTGGCCACCTGATGCGAAGAACTGATTCATTAGAAAATACCTTGATGCTGGGAAAGATTGAAGGCAGGAGGAGAAGGGGTTCGACAGAGGATGAGATGGTTGGATGGCATCAAAGACTCAATGGACATGAGTTTGAGCAAGCTCTGGGAGCTGGTGATGGACAGGGAGGCCTGGTGTGCTACGGTCCATGGGGTCACAAGGAGTGGGACACAACTGAGTGACTGAAATGACTGAGAGGGGGCCATCAGTAATAGGGTTAGGCTGCCTGAGTGGGTGTGACTCCTCCCTGGGCAGGCAATACAGACCACAGTTACCTTAAAAACTAACGATGTAGCTTACTTCATAGATTTAACTAATAGGAGATGAATTGGTCTGGAGGTCCCAGGACCTAATTTTAATTCTGTTTCTGACACTCTTTCCTCTTCTGAAGAAAGGAAGGATTGGTGTCAACAATCACAAAGACTTTCCCTCCTTTTAAGATTGTGTGGTTCTAAAGATGGAAAGATTTTCTCTTTACAACATGCTCTGTTGGAAAGAGAGGAACAAGATTAGGAAAGGACTTTGGAGATGGAGGAGATGAAAAACTTACAAAGTCAAGAGTAGCTGGAGAAAGAGGGAAATATGAAGAGGCCTTTGGTGGGTAGATAACAAGAGGACTCCTCATTAAACCACACTGTTGTTGCTTCTCCCATTCCCTGGGCTGAGGGATGGAGGAGACACTTTGACACAGTCATGAGCTGATGGTTCTTAGCAGTTTTCATATCTGTTTCTGAATGAGACAGTCATAGTAACTCACCAGTAGGTGAAGTGATTTTCTGATTAGGGATAAGATAAAATCATCTCATATCACAGTTTCTCTTTCATTGATCTTTAAGACCCTCCTTTTGAATAAAGGACCAGTAATCACTATACTTAGAACTTGAAACATGATTCGGAACCAAGGTAGAGATAAGAATCAGGAACCAAACCCTAGCCACAGTCATGCAAGCTTCTAAGTGAAGGTGCCTGGGTTTTATTTTTCTATATGGTAATTTTCAATATGTTCAACATACTGAGGAAAGAAAAAGAAGAGGTTGGCTTTTTTTTTTTTTTAAAGAATTTTTAATCCTCTGGTAGTTGAGAATTACATAGATCAATAGGTTTATTTATTTTTAATTTTTATAATTTTAATTATAATATGCTTTGGTGTGTTCCTCTGTGGGTTCATCTTGTTTGGGACTCTATATGCTTCCTGGACCTAGATGTTTGTTTGCTTTCCTAGGTGAGGAAGTGTTCAACTATTATTTCTTTAAATAATTTCTCTACCTTTACTCTCTTCACCATCTGGAACACCTATAATAAGAATGTCAGTACATTCAACATCTTCCCAGAGGCCTCTTAAACTGTCCTCATTTCTTTTAATTCTTTGTTCTGTTCAGTAGTGATTTCCACGACTCTGTCTTCTAGGTGGCTATCTGTTCCTCTGTATCTTCTAATCGATGGTTGATTCCTTCATGCTTAGTTGTCATTTCAGTTATTGTATTCTTCAATTCTGTATGGTTCTTCCCTACATTTTCTAACTCTTTGTTAAAATTCTCACTGTATTCATCCACACTTGTCCTGAGTTTCTTGAGCATCTTTATTACCACTGCCTTAAAATCTTTATTGAGTAGACTGCTTATCTCCACTTTGTTGTGGTGTTGTTTAGACACTCAGGTCACGTCCAACTCTGCCCTCTGGGTGGGCTGTATGTGCTCTTCTGCTGTGATGGGCTGACTGCTCTGGTACACTGACAAACAGAGTTGGCCCCCAGTCTGTGTGATGAGTGCCCACCTGCTGAGGGTGGGGCTGAGTCCCTTCATGGCTGGCTGCTCAACCCAGGGAGTCTGGGACTGGCGCCTGCCCACTGTTGTGCAGCTAAGCCCCTGGTGCTAATAGGTTAGAGGGTGGACTCCACAGTGGAGCTTGTGGGCATCAGTTCCTTGCAGTAGAATGAACTCTCAGAAATGGTTGCCACCAGCACCTGTATCTCCAGGGGGAGCCCCAGTTGCCTCCTGCCTCTCTGGGAAGCTATCCAAGATCAGCAAGTGGGTCTGACCCAAGCTCCTTTCAAACAACTGTCTCTGTGCTGGGACCCAACACATCTATAATTTTGAAACACTGGAAACAAGCCTCAATCATGAAGGGATGAGTTAAATTAGGAACTGTGATGTTGGAGATGAGTGTCTCTCAACCCTTTTCCCTATTTCCACATCCTTCCACTTGTACATTCTACTTGACTTTTACATTCTACTCTTATCTGGAAGGGAATAGAGGACATAATGAGAATCACAGATGCAGAGTTATGCATTTATTGACATGGAAAAATGTCCAGACACTCCTGACTGGAAAAGCCAGGATCTAGGATGTGATGTAGAATTATATCTATGTGTACAAATTCATAGATAATTTTAAGCTTTCAGCAAAATGCAAACGGTGGCTGTCTTCAGAGAGTGGGTTTCAAGTGATTTCTACTATCATGGGTGTTTTTCTGTACTGTTTGACTCCTTAGAATTAGCATATATCATATTTATGCTAAGAATAAATCAGGAAAGCATTTTTTAAGAGTAGTCAACATCAGCAGTAGTAACTACTAATAGGTTTAAAAAGCTAGAAGACAATTTTTTCTCAACCAAATGTGATGTCAACGGAATATTGAGTCTTTTAAATGTACCACAGTTTGGTGGTCTTGTGTTTCAGTTTTCCTACCATTTGAATGGTGTTTATAAATACATGCTCCAAGTAGAATCCACCAAAATATTCAGATGAAAAGTGAGGTCTACAGACATGATGGGGTCAAGCATCTGAAACCTTAGTCAGAAACAATAACAAATAATTAGCTGTTTTCTATCATTTACAAAGAGTATGTAAATGATGATGTTTTCCTTTGTCATGCAGATATCGTTAGAATTAGGACATAGCCTAGAGAAAAGGGGAGGATGCATTTTGTGTTACACTTGCCTTTTAGGGGACATTTGTATTCAGGAGAAGACTCTTGAGAATCTCTTGGACTGCAAGGGGATCAAACCAGTCAATCCTAAAGGAAATCAACCCTGAATATTCTTTGGAAGGATTGATGCTGAAGCTGCAATACTTTGGCCATCTGATATGAGAAACTGACTCATTGAAAAAGAAGACCCTGATGCTGGGAAAGATTGAAGCTAGGAGGAGAAGGGGGCAACAGAGGATGAGATGGTTGGATGGCATCACTGACTTGATGGACATGAGTTTGAGCAAGCTCTGGGAGTTGGTGATGTACAGGGAAGCCTGGCATGCTGCAGTCCATGGGATCGCAAAGAGTCAGACACAACTGAGTGACTGAACTGACTGACTGAACTATATGCAGGGGAAATAACAGTGTCAGTCACATTTCAAACACGGAAGACATCTAAATGTACAGGCCACAGCAGATGTATGTTTCAGACATAACGACAAACTTCAAATAGCACTCCACTGCTAGAAGGTCATGCAATGTTGAAATGCTAGTTTGGTACTCAAGAGGAAAGGTTGCCAAATGATTATCTTTCATTAGATGTATTCAGAAATTTGATATGAGAGTTTAGTGTTACTGAAGAGTTAGAAAGCTCAACCAGAATAAAAGATTTTATTGAGCAGGGCTGCCTCTCTGTGCTGCAGACTCATGATTATCTACAGTGAATGAGTGTTGATATTAGAAAGCTAAACCACATAACACATACAGAATGTGAGTATTCAGTAAACAATCATGATTGCAGCTACCGGGTGCTGAAAGTCTGCAGCCTGTGTTCTCAGTCTCCTTTGAAAGTAGTGCAGCTGTTACATTAATGGATGAGAATCCAGGGTATTATCGAGGAACAAAAAGTGGTTCAGTTTGATTAGTTCTATGGGATGTAATCTTCAAAACGTGCCTAATTCGATAATGCCAGAGCATTTCTGAGGGACTAAAGAAAATAAGAATAATACAATATACATAGAAACATTATTATTTTTATCTCTTTTGAGAATAAACCATTCTAGAAGAAAAATGGCAGCAAAAAGATGAGACACAGGGAAGCAGCCTCTTGTATCTGTAGAATATTGCCCAGCACGCTAAGAGCTGTGGGGTAGAGGATCAAGAGTGGGCCCCAAGCCTACCGGTTGCCCCCTAGTAATTGCAATAGTAGCTCACATTCAAGGAATGTTTAATATGTTCCAGGCCTTTAGCTAGCCGCTTCACATGGATTGGATCATTTAACCTTGACCACCACCCTGCTGAGAATGACCTGTTATCACTGTCATTTTATAGATAGGAAAATTGAACCTAGGCAAAGTTAGGTAACATTTCAAGGTCACACAGTAAGACGCGACATTGGTGTTTGGACTCAGCTAGGCCCATGGCTCCCTCAACTGCTACATCCCATTGCTTCCCTGTGCCTGCCGGGAAGGCTTTGGTGTATGTAACTGCCAGAGCCCCCACCCTCACCACCCCAGACCACCTTCTTCTCAGGAAATTGGGAATTTTTTTTTTTTTATCTTATGCTTTGGAAATACTTCCTGTCAAACCAAGTTTGACCATTTGTATCCTGTTCTCTTTGAAACACCTACTCTCCACCTGCCTTTCCCTTCAGCCCCCCTGAGAGCTCTTGAAGTTGATCTACAGAAGAGTTAAAAACATACCCACTTATAAAGGAAGAGGGAAAAGATAAGCCTGGAAGAACTCAGAACTAAGATTTGGTGTTGAAACCTCTGACCATATTCTTCCTCACCCTGTCTAGTGACTTGAATATGGCCAGTAGACGTGAAATGTTCCTGATGATTTGAACCACTATTAGAGCTCAACTTCTTCTTGGTTGAAATTTTTTAAGGCCTATTTTCATAATATTATTCTTTCTTCTTTTGTTTACTTTTACTGGAGTATAGTTGCTTTACAAGCTGTAGTTTCTGTTGTACAGCAAAGTGAATCAGCCATAACATATACTTCTTCTTTTTTGGATCCTTCCCATTTAGGCAATCACAGAGCTTTGAGTAGAGTTCCCTGAGCTATACAGCAGGTTCTCATTCGTTATCTATTCTATACATAGTATCAGTAGTGTATGTATGTAAATCTTAATCTCCCAATCCATCCCATGCCCTCCTTCCCCCTTGGTATCTATATGTTTGTTCTTCATGTCTGTATCTTTATTTCTCCTTTGTAAATAAGATATACCAGTTTTTCAGATTCCACATATATGTGTTAATCTATGATGTTTGTTTTTCTCTTTCTGACTTACTTCACTCTGTATGACAGTCTCTAGGTTGAGACCAAACTAACTCAGGGTAGGAGATGAGTGGTAATCCACTTGCACACCTAAGGCAGCCCTTGGTATCTCCACTAACCTGGAGGAAGGTTGCTGGGAGTGTGTGTGCTAAGCTGCCTCAGTCGTGTCCAGCTCTGTGCGACCCCATGGACTGTAGCCTGCCAGGCTCCTCTGTCCATGGGATTCTCCAGGCAAGAATACTAGAGAGGGTTGCCATTTCCTACTTCAGGGGATCTTCCTGACCCAGGAATCAAACCTGCATCTCTTAAGTCTACTGCATTTGCAGGCAGGTTCTTTACCGCTAGTGCCATCTGGGAAACCCTTGCTGGGAGCAAGTGCCTCCTATTTTCTTGCCTCCATTTCCTTCTTAGAGGGAAAATAGGGTGATTTCATCTTGACATTTTTATTTCAACTCTATTTTTAAACAAAAGATTTAAATTATTTACTTTCATCCTCTGAAAGATGAAATTTCCTTGAAACACAACGTTGACCATTTTGATCACTTTGGGTTATATATCTAGACCAGAACATTATAATACTTATTAATGATAACAATAATAACTATTAGAAATACTGGAATTCAGTTGTAGAGAAAATTCCAGATATCCTCAAGACATCTTCCAAGTGTTGATAATCCTCTTAATGAATTACAATCAAAATCCATGCTAGATAACTGAGATTTTTAGATAAGAAATCCTTCTTAAAAATTCTGCTACTGAACATAGATAAGAGAAAGATAAGAGAAATTTAATAAAATAATGTTGAGTAATGGAACTCTTAAAACTTTCATGCATGACTACTAGATTAGACCTAGCATCTGCTGAACAGTCTATCATTTACATGTGTAAGCACATTTGTGATTCATTATTAAAATGGAAAAAATGATGAAAACATCTCTGCCCGATTGAAAAGGTCTTCCTTCATCTTACTCAGCTTCCATAATGAAAGTTGTATTATTACTTTGGTTTTTGTATCTTATTCAGATTCTCACTCAAAATATTAGCTAAACCATGTATTATCAGTGCTTTTTCACTATTTAATTAGGTTAAAAATCTAACCATTTTATTAAGTACAGATTCAAAGGCTGAGATTCACCAATATGTCTGCATGAAAGACTCCTGAGAGATAATGAGCAGGGGGAGATTTCTATTAGGAAGAAGGAAGAACTGAATTAGTGAGCTGGATCTATATTTCTGTTGCTAAGTTTCAAAGCTGCCTGATTCTTTATGTTTAAATAAGAAGTAACTCAATTAGGCAACAGATTTTACTGAGCATAAATATTCCAGACAGGGTGATACATGAAGTATATTGCAATACACAGAGGAGGGTAACACATACTCTAATCTTAAGGATTTAGATCAGATTAGAAATATGTACATAAAAGTATTATGAAAAACAGACGGAAGTGTGAAATATCAGCGTGAACAATAAGTGCTTGAAGGAACTCAGAGAGCCTTTGTTTCAGGTTAATCTAGAGAGGCTTCATGGAGGAGGTGGGATCCAATTTGCAATGAAAGGATACCTTGATGGACATACTGTTGCCTAACCACCACCTTGGCCTTCTTTGCATATTTTTCAGAAACCCTCTCCTATGCAGGACACATATCTTAGGGAAAGTAAACTCCATCCTAAGCTCCAAGGGAGAACCCTGATTAGTCTAATATGAAGCATCATGCTAATTGTGTCCCTTCCTTCTTCGCTTCCCCCAGGATTTGTCCGGGGAAATAGACTTAATGCCCATCAGTGTCTGGCATTTCCCCCAGTAATTGATACTGGTCTAGGAACAAGACCTAAATGGGTCCAATCAACCTAAACTCCCTCTTAGAAGAAATGGAGTAGCCATCATAGTCAACAAAGGAGTTTGAAATACAGTGCCTGGATGCAATCTCAAAATGACAGAATGATCTCTGTTTGTTCCCAAGGCAAATCGTTCAATATCACAATAATCCAAGTCTATATTCCAAACAATAATGCTGAAGAAGCTGAAGTTGAATAGTTCTATAAAGACCTACAAGACCTACTAGAAGTAACACCCAAATAAGATGTCCTTTTCATCATAGGGGACTGGAATGCAAAAGTAGGAATTCAAGAAATACCTGGAGTAATGGGCAAATTTGGCCTTGGAGTACAGAATGAAGGCAGGCAAAGGCTAACAGTTTTTCCAAGAGAATGCGCTGGTCATAGCAAACACCCTCTTCCAACAACACAAGAGAAGACTCTGCACATGGACATCACCAGGTAGTCAATACTGAAATCAGATTGATTATATTCCTTGCAGCCAAAGATGGAGAAGCTCTATACAGTCAGCAAACACAAGACTGGGAGCTGACTGTGGTTCAGATCATGAACCCCTTATTGCCAAATTGAGACTTAAATTGGAGAAAGTAGGGAAAACCACTAGGGGACAACAGATGATGAGATGGTTGGATGGCATCACCAACTCAATGGACATGAGTTTGAGTAAACTCTGGGAGTTGGTGTTAGATAGGGAGGCCTGGCATGCTGCAGTCTGTGGGGCACAAAGAGTCAGACATGACTGAGTGACTGAACTGAACTGAATCTAAAAGGAGGGACTTTGGTTTCACAACTGAGAATAAGATTTTTATTCTCTGTTACTGTGCAGGAAAAAGATCGTTGTCCTGGTTGCTTCCACCAGTCATTTTAAGGTCATGAGGGGTCCTAGCACAAAGACAAATCTGACACATGGAGGAAGGCTGAGACTGGAGAACAGGTGAGATTCAGAGCAGGAGGCATTCTTATACTGCGCCTGGAGCTTGATCTGCCCCTAGATTTCCTATTACGTGAGACAGTACTAGATCTCCTATTATATTAGAGAGTACATTTCTTCACTGTTTAAGCCACAATAGAGTCAGATTTTCTGTAACTCCCAGCCAAAATCATGCAGATTGCTATCAACAGTGGAGTTGATTCCTTTGCTAGCATGTATTTCTCTCTTTTCCTAACAAAGGAAATAAATTAAATGCTATGTGGGTGTTTTTTTTTGGGGGGGGGGAGGGAAAGGGCAGGAATACCCCCTCAACAAATTCTCCTTGTGACTTAAATGGGAGAGACAACCTATTAGTTTCAAGTACATCTGGATGCCATGACTGATTCAGACAGACACGGGGATAAGAGACAAGAGAAAGTTGCTGAGGCTTCTGAAAAGAAGCTTCTTTCCCATGAGAAATACCAGATTTATCTTTTTCTACTCCCCTGTGTGGTAGGTAAGCAGAGATGGGCTGTGTTGGTATTCCTAGGGCAGCTGTAACAAAGCACCACAAACTAGGTGGCTTAAAACAGAAATGTCCTCTCTCAGTTCTGGAGGCTAGACGTCCACAGGAACGTGCTGACAGAGCAGCGCTCCTTTTGAAAACTCTAGGGAAGAACCACTCCCCCACGCCCTTTTCTAAAACGCAGTTTGACCTCCTCTTAACTTGATTACACCGGTGTCTGTGTGTGTGTGTGCTCAGTCTTGTCCAACTCTTTGCAACCCCATGGATTATAGCCTGCCCAGCTCCTCTGTCCGTGGAATTCTCCAGGCAAGAATTGGAGTGAGTTGCCATTTCCTTCTCCGGGGGATCTTCCTGACCCAGGGATCAAACCCGGGTCTCCTGCATTGCAGGCAGATTCTTTATCATCTGAGCTACCAGAGATTATACCTACAGGGATCCTATTTCCAAATAAGGCCACATTCACTGGTTCCTAGTGGACGTGAGTTTTAAGGAAACACTGCTGAATCCAGTACAAGGCCTTTTGCAGCCAGTTTTGCTGTCCTGAAGGAAGCCAGCCCAAGAATGAAGTCAACATCAACACATGGAGCCATACAGAGTCAAGGTGATCTCAAAGTAAATGACATCATTAACCTCTGGATATAACTCTGCCTAGAGTTTATTTTACTTTGGATATTTAATTTACTTAAGAAAGTTTCTATTTTTATTTAAGTCACTCTGTTGAATTTTCATTTCAAGAGTTTCAAAAAGACTTCTAACTAAGAACTTGATATGAATTTTGTTGAGAGAAGGAAAAAGGTCATGCCACATAACAGGGGATGGCAGGAGGGGAAAATATCATGAGGATAAAATAAAATGAGGGTTGGAATCAAGGTTTGGCTAGAAGAGAATATTTATTAGAAGAGCAGAGGGGCATAAAGTTGTACAGACGGGTTAAGTGTAAGTTTTGGGGGGTCTGGAAATGTCAAACTAAATAATTTGAACCTTCTTCTATAGGCAGATGGTGTATAAGATGGTTTCTGAACATGGAAGTTGAATCAATTAACATGGTATTTTAGGTTAATTAACAGTGAAGTGCAAATTGTATTGGAAGCAGAGAGAAATCAGATCAGAATTGACTGCCCTGATGTTTCCCAATGCAATCAAGAGCGCAGCCCTAGCTGCTCATTTCTGGCCTGGAACTCATTCCATCCCACTTCCCTAGCCTGGCCTTCTTCCTGCTCCCAGAGCAGACCTGACTCATGCTGCTCAAAGGCTTTTACATGGGCTATTTGTGTGCGTGGGCTCAGTAGTGTCAGCCTCTTTGCAGATGCTTTTTCCCCCTGATTATTGCATGGCTGGCTCCTTCTTATCATTCAATCCTCAGCTCAACTGTTGCCTCTTGAGAAGACTTCCCTGACCAGTCAATCTAGAATAGCCTCCTGTCTGACCCTCTGTCAGACTGGCTTTTTTTTTTTTTTTTGGACTATAATTGCTTTACAATGTTGTGTTAGTTTATAATATACAACAACGTAAATCAGCTGTATGTATACATATATCCCTTCCCTCTTGGATCTTCCTCCCACCTCACCCCCATCCTACACCTCTAGGTCATCACAGACTTTTATTTTGATTCCAGTACTCAGCACCATCTGCCAGATTTCTCTTTTACTTACTTATTTTTGTAGCCCCTTCCCTCACTGTCCTAACTACAAAGTCAACATCATAAGAGTAATGACCTTGTTGGGTTTTCACTATCATCTCTCCAGTGTCCTATAGGAGCTCAAATAAATATATGTGGTATAAATGATTATTTAAATTTGGTTTTGAAGTTTTAAAATTGCTGAAACATTGAATCAATAGTTTAATTTTTAGATGAGCAAAATTAAATAATTTGGCTAATCAGGAGAGAAACTATTTCCAGAGTTAATTTTGCTCAAAAGGCAGGCAGAAGTGGAAGAACTGAAATACGTATTTTTCTCAGTGTTCTGAAAAGACCAGGATAATTTTCAAAACAACACTCTTGTCTCCTAAGGCTGTTTCCACCAGAAACACCATGGGCATAAAGAAAAGCTCTAGGGAACTACAAAGGAATATATTTAAGCTTTTCTGTTTCCATTTTCCCTAGTGGTAGTTTCATTTCAAGGCCAGCAGTCTATAACAAGCTCTAGGCTTCTAGAGCAATTTACATCTCTTGAATGATTCAGAATCAGACTCTTTTGTCATAACCAGAGGTAAGTCCCTGATTTGTTCCCTAGTAAGTGGAAACCTCTGTGTTCTTTGCTTCCCCTTAGTGCCTTTGACCTCAGCGTGAAACTCTCCCACTATTAATGATTATTTTTTTTCTTGAAATATGCCACAGTGCATTTACCAGATCATTATGAGAACTCTCTGTCCCATAGAATGTAGACTGAGCAAGCCTCAGCAAAGTAATGAAGGAGCAGAGAACTTTCTAAGCCAGCCTTTCTCCATGACTCTCCTGGGGGTGCTATTATTTATAATATACTCCTGTGGCTTTTTCTGAGATTATAATGAATGAGCTTGTGTATATTACTGATCTGCTACTTTTGACTGAAATAACTGGTAAATTATTTGAAGTGGCCTATCGAGACCATGTGAAAAAAGATCAGTGTCAGCTTGAAGGAATTGGCAAAGCTGGGGAGATTGGCCACTAAATTCAAATTTCAAATATAGTAACAGCTCAAAAGGGACACACATCTTAATTTACTGTCAACCAAGCCTGGGGATGAGACTCAAAGGTCCTGACAAATATATTTAACTTACTAAAATTTCTGTAGTGAGTTCCCAGGTGGTACAGCGGCGAAGAATCCACCTGCTACTGCAGGAGATGGGGATTCAATCTCTGGGTCTGGAAACTCCCCTGGAGAAGGAAATGGCAACCCACTCCAGTTTCTTGCCTGGGAAATCCCGTGGACACAGGAGCCTGGCAGGCTATAGTCCACAGAGTCGCAAAAGAGTCGGACACCATTCAGCAACTGAACAATAATAACTATTGAAAATCACTGGGGTCTTGACTGGAGTTTGGAAGTCTTTGTCACCCAGAAATGTTTGTTTTCCTCCTTCTTCCTCCTCCTTCCATTCCGCTCCTCTGACCTTCTCCTTCTTAATAGTTTTATTACTTATAATGGCATTTAATCAGCAATGTCTTTTGAACAAGCACCCTTTTAAAGAAGGTCTCTTTTAAAAGTAAAACCTTGAGGAAATTAATAGAGTTAGAGGATGGTAATTTTTATAGCTATTTGCATAGTTTTAAATGCTTGACCAGCACCGTGTGTTTCTAAAGTAAGTAATCTTTGAAAAGATATAGTTCTCCCATAAATAATTTGTACAAGTTGTAATGAACCAGTTTTTAATTAACTGAAATGCACTCTGGAAGAGTTAATGTACCACAAACTAAATATGTGCAAGTGTAATAGAAGGTATACCTGAAAATAGAATTATCTTAATAAAATGTGTACATTTAATTGATGGGTCACATGAGGAAGCTATTCATTTATTTCAGTGACGGTGCCTTTCAAAACATTTTTGGACGGTCTCTTTGGAATTAGCTTAAGGATTTACAGCACATTCTTTTTGGATATTGTTAGCAGGGGTAGATTTTCTTCTATTAAAGATTGATTTGAATTTTGGAAATATTTGGAAGTGTTTTGAAACATTTACAAATTTTTTATTGGAATGTAATTGCTTTACAGTGTTGTATTCGTTTCTGCTGAATAGTGAAGCAAAGCAGCTGTAGGCATACATATATCCCCTCCCTCTTGGGCCTTTCTCCCACCCCATCCCCATCCCAGCCATCCAGGTCACCACAGAACACCAAGCTGAATTTCTTACGGTTTACAGCAGCTTCCCACTATCTATTTTACACGTGGTAGTGTAGAAGGGACAAACCGAAAGTGATTTGTTATAAAGTACAAGATCAACAAGTGTTATTATAATCTTTGGGATTATGAAATAAAACAGAAAGATGAGATTCTAAAGCAATTTGATTGATTTTCTTGTGTGGCTCAGAGTGTTCGGGAAGTCACATCTTGCAGTGCAATAAATATTCCTGTTTCCTATTTGGATGCTGTCTAGTTTACTTCTACTGTTTAGAGGGAAATGATTCAGATTCCTAATAATCACTCAACTTCATAGCTCTTTTGGGGCCAAGGAATCCCTTCCACCACCGCAGGACACAGAGGCGGGCATGTGCAGGGATACTGGGTGCATTTTAAAGGCATCTCCTCTCCCATCTCTGCAGACACCATTTCACTGCAACAGCAAGTTAATGGAAGAATACAAAATAAGATAGAAACAAAACTGTTAGCACCAGGTCACTGAGATAAAAATCTGCCCTTTGTGTATGTATTTCTGAGTTCTCTGCAATGAACACAGACAAATTTATAGGGAGTCAAGACAGTTCATTTGGTGAAACAAAGAAGTGGTGGGAAATTTATGGACTTCAAACACAAGAATAAAGACAGGACTGTACTTGAATGAGGATAAGGACACCCTCATTAACCCTGGTTTCATCAGCACCATTGATTCATTAAATCAAATGTATTTTGAACATGTTCTAGGTGTCAGGTACTGTTCTACAGGCTGTGGCTTTAGTAGCAAACACACTTTTCCTTGTCCTCATGGAGCTGGTATCCTGGTGGCAAGAACAGATTTATCTATCATCTGTCCATTCTATTCTATCTGCATATGTGTGTATATAATAAGTTTAAGTAGTTATAGAAGCTACAAGGAAAAGTTCAGTGAAGTATGAAAAAGAAGGTGATGGAGACATTTTAGAGAGGGTCTCAAGAAGGCTTCTCTGGGTGGGGGGTCGGGGAGGTATTTGAGGTGAAACCTGTTCACATCACAAAAACAGAAAACCTAACGCTGGATGTGCTGTGCTTAGTCATGTCCGACTCCAATATCCTCTGTAAAATTCTTTGACCTCAGTCACTCTTGGAATTTTTTCTCTTGGTACTTTTCTCCTGAGGCTGCCAAACCTTGCTCAGCTCCCTTCCCCGAGCACTCTCCATCCTTCTCTGGTTTCCTCCAAGCCCTGTTTATTTCTTCTGCAAGGAGTTTATCATTTTCGCCATTTCTTCACATTATTCCAACCCTTATCCTCAGCCTCACCCCCTAGCAGCTTGGGATATTCTTTTCCATGACGATTCTGTCTCTTAGTATGACTCTGCTGCCAGCTGTCACAATAATTTTTTACTTTATCACACTTTGGGGAATTATCTCATTTAATTGTCACAATCACAACTCTATGGAATACATCCTATTGTCTCCATTACAGTTGACGGAAATGAGAATGAATAGAAGTTTTAAGTAATTTACTAAGGACAAACATCAAATGATAGTGTTAAGACTTGAACCTGGGTTTGTAATATGAATAATGTCACATACACATACATTATATAGGGGCTCTGGAATTAAATATACCTGAGCTCAAATACATGGCTGGTCCTGGCATTACTTAGGTATGTGAGCTTGGACAAATTTCTTAACACTCTGAGCCTTAGTTTCTGAGCCTCAGTTTCTACATCTGCAAAATGGGAGTAATATCAGAACTGATCCCATGCTGTGGTTGAGAGGATTAAATAAAGCAGTGCATGTGAGATGATGCAGCATCTTATACGTGTAATGTGGACAACCTTAGCTAGAAGCTCTGGGCAATAGAGTGAAAAACCTTGCTCATATCAGCAATACTATATCTCTAGGAGAAGCAAATCAAATTCAGAAATGTTTATTTTGCAGATTGTGAGGGCTGGGAGGGAAGGGACTGGCCTCTCTCCAAATCCTCCACTCCTCACATGGGCTGCAGCATCATGATGCTGCTTAGCGATGACATCCCATCCCGTGACTCTCAGACACAGACGGGATAACACCTGGGAATAAAAAAATCTCATTGAAAAGCGAATGTGTTTTCATACTTAGGGACTGAGGTCACTGGGATACAAAATAAACTATTAGCTGTTTTGGCAGCAAATCCTTACTTTATATTTTCACGGGCAAGCTTCAATAATGCTGCGATCTTCACAGTATTTATTACTATGTAGGACAGATGAGAAATTCATATACACTTAATCCTTCTTGCATGAAAAACTCAATAAATAACTGCATCATAGGATTATTACACATTTTACTTCTTGATATAATATACTATACTAGAAATAACTGTTTTAAAAGCTTTATTTCTTATGAAATGAGACATTCTTGGGAAATAGTTTGAGAATAGAGAAGTGAGACTTGAGAGTTGGGGAATTATTAACAAATTCAGATTGACCCAGAACAATTGGGTTTAAACACAATTACCAAAAAGTTGCAGCTTTTTATATTAATGGGTAAAGAAGGCAGATAATCCCCAGATTATTTACAAGCCAAAACTGAACAATTACTTAAAATGAAGATATAGCAAAAATTGTCTGATGAATGTCTCTTTTCTGTTTCTCCTGTCCCAGCTATGGAGGGGGTACCAATGAACGGTAAAGAGAAGGAAAGTGAGAGAGACTGGTAACTTTATCTTGACCACCACTGGATGGTCACATTGTTAATTTAGTAAATGGGAAAGCTTCTGGTGAAAAAGTGCTTTATAAAGCAGAAGGAATTAGTTGTTACTGTTACTATTATTTGTATTATAATACCTTGAGTGGTTCTCTATTTCAGAGATCAGATTAAAAATAAGCAGGCTTAAACTCTAGGGGGTAAAAATTGGAAGAAAACTCAGCAAGGATTTTTTTAAAATATTAAATAATATTGTTTAAACAATATGAGTTAATGTCAGCCACAGAAACATACTGTTTGACAATCTGCAAATTCTGAGTCTCTCTGGGATGGTTTTATTGCTGGCCTTGCTGAAGGAGAGGGGGGAAACTTTTACTATGTGATGACCTTGACATGTTTAAAATCATCCAGCTCACTCGTTTAATAGGAAATGAAGCACCATTTAATCGGTGGCTCAGTGGTAAAGAACCTGCCTGCCAATGCAGGAGACTTGTGTTCAATCCCTGGGTTGGGAGGATCCCCCGGAGAAGGAAATGGCAACCCACTCCAGTATTCTTGCCTGGAGAATTCCATGGACAGAGCCTGGCGGGCTACAGTCCCTGGGGTGGC
This sequence comes from Cervus elaphus, assembly GCF_910594005.1. Lineage (NCBI taxonomy): Eukaryota > Metazoa > Chordata > Mammalia > Artiodactyla > Cervidae > Cervus > Cervus elaphus. The sequence goes on along the minus strand of NC_057817.1, from coordinate 44,465,760 downwards.
GAAAGAGTTTGACATGACTAACTAACAAGAAGAAATAGAAAAATAGTTTATTTTGAAAGAATTTTTAAAACTGTGAATCACCAGACCAAGGATGATGCTCAGAAGACCTTCTGAGGCTGTCAGGTGTACCCTGTGATCAGGTGAGATGATGAAAACCTGGAGATATTGGAAAGTCCTGGCTCCTCCCACACAGAGGAGTAGATCTACAGTGAACATGGACCCATATACTGCGACAAAACAGTATCAGTCGCCATCCCTCAAATCTGCACATCTTCTTTCAAAACTTGTATTGTTTCATTAAGTCAAAAAGTGTTTATTTAGCAGTGACTATATGCAAGACTGTATGGAGGTGAGAGTTGGACTAAAAAGAAAACTGAGTGCCAAAGAATTGATGCTTTTGAACTGTGATGTTGGAGAAAAGTCTTGAGAGTGCCTTGAACTGCAAGGAGATCAAACCAGTCAATCCTAAAGGAAATCAACCCGGGATATTCATTGGAAGGACTGATGCTGAAGCTAAAACTCCAATACTTTGGCCACCTGATGCGACGAACTGAATCATTTGAAAAGACCCTGATGCTGGGCAAGTTTGAAGGGAGGAGGAGAAGGGGACGACAGAGGATGAGATGGTTGGATGGCATCACTGACTCGATAGACATGAGTTTGAGTAAGCTCCAGGAGTTGGTGATGGTCAGGGAAGCCTAGCGTGCTGCAGTCCATGGGGTCGCAAAATGTTGAATGTGACAGAGAGACTGAACTGACTGATATGCAAGACTGAGTCAGGGGGTCTTCCCTGGTGGTCCAGTGGGTAAGAATCTGCCTTGCAACACTGGGGACGCAAGTTCAATCCCTGATCGGGAAACTGAGATCCCACACGCCACAAAGCAACTAAGCCTGCATGCCACAGCTAGAGAATCTGTGAGCTGCAACAAAGGATCTGGCATGACACAATGAAGATCCCACATGCCGCAATTAAGACCCAAGTAGCCAAATAAATATGTTTTAAAAAGACTGAATTAGGAAGTAAGGAATAAGTTATGAAACCCTTTATTCAAGAGCTTAGAGTCTAGCCCAGGGCTTCTCACCCTCAGTCTTTAGAGGTTTCTTTGCTGTGGGGGTTGTTCTGTGCTTTGTAGGATGTTTACTCCATGGGGTTGCAAAGAGTCAGGGACAATTGCGCGTGCACACAGCAGCAGCATCCCTAGCCTCCACCCGTTATAGATGCCAGTACTAACCACCCCCACCGCTCCCTTCTAATTGTGACCAGCCAAAACATCTCCTGGTATTTTTCCATGGCGCTGAGCAATGTCACCTGGAGTCAAAATCACCTCCGTTTGAGAAGCACTAATCTAGTACAAATGATAAAACATGTACATAAATAACACTAAGATAGCCAATGGTGGACAAGAAAATACAGATAAGCACTATGGACATTTACAGGGAAGTAAGAATTTCTTTTGGTAGAAGACTTCCTGGCAAAGAAAGCATTTATAAGGAAATCTTGAAGAATCCCTAGGCTGTTTTTTAAATTTATGTTTTAATTGGAGTATAACTGCTTTGTGGTATTGTGTTAGTCTCTTCCGTACACAGTGAATCAGGTATGTGTATACATGTATCCCCTCCCTCTTGAGCCTGCCTTCCACCATCCCCGCCCGGGTCATCACAGAACTCTGAGCTGAGCTCCCTGCGGGGTACGGCAGCTTCCCACTTGCCATCTGCTTTACACGTGGTCGTGTCTATATGTCAATGCTGCGCTCTCAATTCCTAGACTTTACAATAGAATGAAGAAAAGGGCAGCCCACGTTGAGGGAGCAGCAGATTCTAAGGAATGGAGGCATGGATGGTGTAGTTAACTTGATAGAAATTCATGTCAGAGGGGGTGTTGGGGCAGTTCTGGAAGTCACTTACTTCTGGTTCAGGAGGGTTACTCTTTGCTTCAGTTCTGGTGAAGCACACTCCTCTAGGGATACACTGAGGGTCAGATGTATTGGAATCGGGAGGATACTGACAGCTGACAGTAGGGTTGGCTTGGGTACTGGGTTATTAGGAGAGTCTAGGAGAGAGTGAATGGCAGGATTAGGAGAATACAGACTTTACAAAAATTTAAATGGGAAACTTTAAAGTTTAGTTTCAAACAGAAAGAGGAATCAAATATGACCTCGCTGTTTAGAGTTTGGTGGTATTATTAATAGAAATGGAAAGTGTTGGAGAAAAGCAGAGTTAAGATTTTGTGTTAGTCTGTCAGTTGTGTCCAACTCTTTGTGAACCCATGGACTGTTGCCCACCAGGCTCCTCTGTCCACGGGATTCTCCAGGCTAGAATACTGGAGTGGATTGCCATTTCCTTCTCCAAGAATTAAAATTAGAGGAAGATGAATTAATTTGGGTCATGTTCCATTTGAGATGCTAGTGAGCTACTCCAGTGAACAAATTCAAGAGAGTGGTGGAAATCCACTTGTGGGTTTGGGAGGGAGATCCGGGCAGGGGGAGGGTTTTTGGAATCAGATGCTCTAATGACCTTTTCTTCCGGTCTCCTGCTACTTCTTACTGTCCTTTTTCACCTCCTCTTTCTGCCTCTGAATCTGCTCTTGACACCTGTTTCTTCTCTCTATATATTAGTTCTTTTAATGATAATGATAATAGTAATAACAACAGCTGTCCTTTATTAAATGACTATTCCATTTCAGGCAAGGAACAATTACCTCCCACTGGTCTTTTTCTCTCCTCCCACCAACGTGTCCCATTATCTGATCTCCAGCCCACCAGGCTCCCTTATTCCTTAGAAAATGCCTTGTTTGTGTTGCCTCTCTTATTTAATCCTTTATAATCAATGCAAGGGTAAAATTATTCCCATTTTCAGATGCGAAAATCGAGGCCCAACCTAGAGGGGTGGGATGGGGTGACTCAGGTGGGAGGGAGACTCACAAGGGAGGGATTATATGTACGCAGATAGCTGATTCATTTTGCTCCACAGCAGAAACTAACAACACTGTAAGGCAATTACATTCCAATAATCGCTTAAAAAAACTAATAGAGGCCCCAAAATATTACATTAGTTTCCCTGGCGTCCAGCTGGAAAGTGACATAGACAGTGTTCACACAGAGAGATGACTCTCTTTCCACTGCAATAAGCATGAACAGATTACTGCCTAGAGGCCAAATCCGATCCCTCTCATTTTTCTATACCCCGTGTACTAAGAATGGTTTCTACATCTCTAAATGGTTGAGAAAAGACTCAAAGAAGAATAATATGATGTGGGAAAATGATGTGAAATTCACATTTGTGTCCATCGATAATGTCTTCCTGTAACCCAGTCATGCCCATTTGTTTATGTGTTACCGAAGGCTGTTTTTGTCCTAGTGTGGTGGGCATGCGTCCAGATGTAGAGACATATGATATGGCCCACAGAGCCAAAAACATTTACTCTTTGGTCCTTCACAGAGCAGGCTTTCCATCCTCTGTACTACCATATACAACTCTGAACACTTCATCTTATCTGTGGATTCCACAATCAACTCTGTGCACAAACTCTCATGCCAGGATGAACAAGGAGAGGGTATCACAGCACCCTTCACCACTCTAGCTTATATAGTCCTGTTATATAACTAACTATCTGGTCCTGCTAATGGTCCTGCTCATAAAGTCTCCACAACCCTACACAGGCAGGAAAACACAGTAATTCTGTTCACAAAAGTGACAGACTATGAAGCGTGATAGTAAATGAAATAAATCAGCCACATTGATCATGAAACAGAATCCAGTGTGTCTGTATTTTTCCTGAGCGAGTATAAAAAGAAGAATCAGAAATATTTTTAAGATGCAAAATAAACACCTCTAAAGGTTATGATCCCTGAGGAGAGAAAATAAATCTTTCCAGAGTTGGAGGGGCTAGCAGATTCTTTGAGGGTCCCACACCTCACACAGTACTTGTTACACTGTAAGTCCACCGTAGAAAATATTTATTGAAGAATGAATGAGTGGATGGATGCAGGCAAAAATCAGCATAAGAGAGGAGAATACTTAGAATGTGAAGCTCTCTGCCTGGGATCTTCGTTTTCTAAGGGTGGAGGGAGGCTGGTGGGCTGCAGATGAGCAGACGGGATGTCTGGGTGGGCAGGATGCAGGGCAAGCAGGAGGCAGTAACGGGCTCAGGATTCCAAGAAGAACAGTAATATTTCAGAGTTTCTGAAGCTTGCCTCCCAGATGCTGAGCCTGCCTCTGAATTTAGCTTCTAATTTTTCCTTTTTTTTTTTCTTTTCATCTTCCTTCACTGAAGACAATTTGTTCACAATTTTCTGCAAATGAGATGACAGAATGGGGTGCATATTCCAAAGGCACATTTGAACAACTGTGTCCTCGAGTTTTCAGTTTATCCTGAAGCCAATTTAGGGCCTGGGTCATCACATTTGCTTCAGAGGTGCACCATGCACCTTATATATTAATTAATATTGTGGCGATTTTGCCAGTGCTCTCAGCTGCCCATTTTAATAGCTGCAATTTTCTAATACATTTATTCATTTTTATCTTCCTAAATAAAAATGTAATCATTTGGGAGAATACACTTTACGGAATATAATATCAATTTGTTTGTCAGGCATTGCCTTGCACTTAAAGACAGGTTGCTCGGGCAGCCTGTGTGTCAGAAGACACGGGAATCCATATCACTCAGACAGTCTTGACAAGGTTCTCACAAGCATATCTTCTTCCCCTTTCTGACCTATTATCTTTCTTTGCCTACACCTTTTCTCTGTTTTTTTTTTTCCTCCATTTTGCTTTATCTCCTTCATGAAGAAATGTTATTCCTATTTGCCTCCCTCACTTTCGTAATAATCATATTTCTAATATCTGTGGTTATAATACCCCTTCCCTTTTTCCTTTTTTTATTTACTTATTTTACCAACTTCTGTCTTTTTTAAGTGTTTCCACTTAAGCTGCTGTGTTCTCTCCTGGTGGCTGAGCAAAGACCTGACCAGGGCAGGAAGGCATATTGGTAAATATCTACCAGTAAACCATCTGCAAAGAGTCTGAAAGTGATGACTTGGCCTTTCAACGTGGTCCCATGTGCTGGTTTAGCCTCTGAATCCCAGCCTCTCCCTTCTCCTGCCACCTTGGCCCGGTCACACAACAGGTTCTCCATGTCCAGCACACGAGTTCTTTGCTGAACCTGGCATTCTGCTGCGAAAACCAGATTTCTTGTTAGGTTTTGTCCCTAGCGAGCCCTCACCTAACTGCAGGAGACTGGAATCTTTCATCATTGGCCAAGATTTCCATTGTGCATATTGGAAAGCATGCAGGCTTTGATATCAGACCCTCCTCAGTACAAATTCCAGGCTTGTCACTTACTAGCTATGTAACCTAGGGCACATTACGTAGGCATGTTGGACTTTACCCTTCTCATCTATGAAAGGAGCTCACTGTAGCCCCTCACACTGTGAGGTCATCTGTAAGGACTCTGATGACTCCTTTCTTCTCTGAAGAGGACTCATAGGGGAGGTATTTTAGGATATAGGATGAATTAGAATGTTTTTCACTGCAGAGAATGGTTACTGAATTCAATTATGCAAACAGTGAGGACATTTATTGGCTCATACAAAAAATAATCCAGCCTCTCTCCCACACCTCCCTTGACCAAATGTTCTATCTCTCCACATAGCCATTGACAAAGAAGATTTCATCCTAACGTGAATTCTCTACTTGATAGTATGGTGGCTTCCATAACTAGTACCATATCCTTTTCTATTTCATTTTGGTTGGGGTTGCGGGTAGGTGGGGAGAGAGGCAGGGGGCAGAGAAAGAAACAGAGAAACCTTTGAACCTGATCTTTGGAACCCAAATCCTTCCCAAGAATTTTCTTGAACCAATTTTAGTAACAACAATTATTGAAGCAAAAATCACCTAATAGGGAAGTGTTAGACGCTGATTGGTCTAAGTCCCTAAACCATCACCAGTCAATGAGTTACCATGACTGACTAAGGCCAAAAAAGGCAGCTCTTAACCTTAAATGTTCTGGCTTTGGTTTCAAACAGGATGTGGGCTGAAATTCTAGGTTTGCTCCTTGCTAGCTTGTGAGCCATGGACAAGTCAACCAACTGAGCCACTGTTTCACTAACTATACAATGAAGAGAATAGTATCTGCCTCCTGGTCTTAATGGAAGGATACATTTTTCCTTAGATTCTACAGGGTGAAAAATGCTGAGCTTCAGTTCAGATCCCTACTCTGGTGGGGTTATCATTACTGAACTTCAATTTCCCCATGAAAAATAGGAGATAAAAATAGTACAGTGGCTCAGCAGTAAGAGAAGCCGCCTGCCAACACAGGAGACACAGGAGATGTGGGTTCAACCGCTGGATCAGGAAGATCCCCTGGAGAAAGAAACGGCAACCCACTCCAGTGTTCTTGCCAAGATAATCTCATGGACAGAGGAACCTGGTCGGCTGCAGTCCATGGGGTAGCAAAGAGTCGGATATGACCAGAGAATGACTAAGCACGCGTGAACACACACACACACACACACACACACACACACACTAGCTGGTTTTGAAGATTTGGTGAAATAAATTTGTAAGGCTGTTAGAACAGAGCCTGCAAGGTATGTTACTTATTGACAGTAACACCTACACTTTCTGGATGTTCATTTTACCTTGTATGCCTAGAAGATTTGATTATTATCTGATTCCTGGATTCCCACCATAGGTCCCTCTGCACTGGGTTGGCTGACTTGCGGGTGAATACTTCATATCCTCTTTACATTATTCATCTGACTGTTCAACTACTCATGAGGGGTTGGCTGGAATGGCACCTTCTCTCTCCTATCATGGGCCCATCCAATCTAGATTTTTACCTCTTCCCCATGTGAGAGAGGATATTGAAATTCCTGCTTGCTTTGTGGAAGAGCAAACTCATATTTTGATAATTTTCTTGGTAACCAAGAAATGATGAATGACATATGGCCAACTGTCTGGGTAAAACCAGAGTCTTCTATCTTATGCCAGCACTGAATTAAAAAATGTCTTCTAAGGTTCTGACTGCTAAGATGCCAACTACCCAAAATTGAATATTTCTTTTGACACCTGCTTTTAAGCTAGGCTTGCTTCATTAAATCCCAACCAATATCATTATTGCATCTCTTTCCATCCCATCTCTTCCAGAGATAAATATCACACATTCTCAGAAGTTATTCAGTTTCCACAGGTTTTATTCCTTAAATAGGTTTCTCTCCCTTGTCTGGTATGTCATTGTTATCCAGACATAGTAAACAAAACCCTATTTTATTTCTTCCACTTGCTTTGATAACACGAACAATTCTTTTCAATCTACCCAGTTATAGTCTGAAAAGTGTGATCAACTCTATGGGTTTGCAGATTTTCATCCTTTAACTTCTGATCCTTTCTTCCCCTTCCTTGCTCCTCACTAAGGAAGCCTGGAAGTGACATGCCACGGGCAGCCCTTTAAAAATGTGGACTACGTGTAAATAGCTCACGACAATGGCTCCTGGCTGCTCAAAAGATTCCAAGAGGAGGCTAGTGGCTAGTCTGTTGTAAAAGTCCAGGAGCCCCAAAGGCTACAGAGGTGGTTGCATGCGGGCCTGTGGATAGGAGTAAAGATTACAGCCAGATAGTGACTGGAGTTAGAAGCAGATATTTTTGTTTTCAAAAAGGCAGACACGGCAGCCGGTCCACACTGGCTGTGTCACGTGACAGCGGGAGAAACCAGAGCTTGGTGGCAGGCTCTGGCATCACAGGAGAGGAGCAGGGAGCACTACTAACGGAACATTTGTTGGGCGGGGGGAGTCTCTCCAGCCCTGAGCACACATGTGCACTCCTGGCTGAGGTCCATGTTTGGAGGGAAATGGCCCGCAAAGGCTAGGCTCTGCCTTTGGCTGCAGACTGCGGCCAGAAATGGTGCCAGACAAAGGTTGGCAAAAAGTCTCCCCATCCCCAGAAAGATGCTTTAAAGGATGATACCTCCTTACTTGCGTATTTGAAGGAGAAGAAACAAAATCTACGTGACAGATACTGCTGAATTCATAAAGGACCAGAGGGAGAAGAGAATTTTATTCACTTGAAGACATTAGTGTTCATGTCCTTGACGTACACTATTTGGTGTGCAGCTGCCCCCAGGAAACCAGGAGGAGGCCTGGAGTCTAGCACCTTCTGGGAGAATCCCAGCTGTACACTTTGGTAAAGAAAAGAGGGAACTGACGGCAGTTAGGGTCCCTGCGTGTGCTCCTGCATCTACTTGTGTAAGGAGGGGAGGGGAGGCGGGGAACACACTGTTTTAAAGGGGACGGTGTAGACGATGCAGCCCTCAGGGAGGAAAGCAGTGTGACCCCTTTACGTGGCTTAATTTTAGGCGGGGATGTAAGACGGCTCCTCTCTCCTTGCAGATTGGAATCTCTGTACATTCCAGTACTCTCAGCCCCTGGCATTTCTGCCCCCGGAGTCTTTGCTTAAAGGATTTCCCTGCTTATCTTCCTGGCTCCTGCAGCCGCACGGCCGCTCTACGGCTCACGTGGGGACCAGGGCTGAGCTTCTGTGATTCCTGCCCTCTGGCCACCGCAGAAGTTATAGGCCCTCAGGAGAGAGTGAAAAAATGAAAGGATGTGCCTCCGAAGTTCTGCGAGTCTGGGACTTACAGGGAACCAAGCCTGATTTACATTGGAGCTTTGCTGGGATCATTTCCCGCTGATATATTTGGAGGTTGGCGGAGGTTGGCACTGCCCTTCTTCATTCGCTACGGAGCAATTTCAGAAAGTTAATTAACCTGGGCTGGTTCCCCTCCTTTGGAACTCCAGATGGACTTCAAATTCGCCTTTTAAAGATGACCTACATCCTGGGAAATGGATAAGACAGACCCTCATCCATTTTTATTTTAGAATGCTCTTTTTTTTTTTCTCAACTCACTTGATAATTAGTAATTTACCTCTACCATGTTCAGATTTGTTAACACATATTTTAATTGCTTATTTTGTGCAAATTACTATGTTAGGCACTTTGAAGAACACAGAGAAGTGGAAAATCCAGTCTTTGACCTCAAGGAATTTGCAGTCTTAGTGGGATTATAAAATCTGAAATGAAAATTGATGCAACATTTTAGATTGTGGGACGTCCCAAATGACAGAGTGCGTATGTGCTAAGTTTTTTGTCGTGTCTGCCTCTTTGCAAACCATGCACTGTAGCAGACCAGGCTCCTCTGTCCATGGGATTTCCCAGGCAGGAATACTGGAGTAGTTTGCCAGGCCCTCCTCCAGGGGATCTTCCTGACCCAGGGACTGAACCTGTTTCTCGTAAGTCTCCTGCATTGGCAGGTGGGCTCTTTACCACTTGTGCCACCTATGAACAGCAAATGCACTGAGAATTTCTGAAGCACAAATTCCCTTTCTGTCACTGTGCTGTTTGGAGTTGGTGAGGGCTGGTAAACGCAGGCTTTAGAATCATACTGTGTGACCTTGGATGAGTCTCTTGCTCTTTCTAAACCTCGATTTCTTCTCTTGGAAAAAAGGGGACAAATAATACAAACCTCTCAGGAGTTGAGGGGATTAAATAATTTTATGCAGCTTTCAGCAACATGTCTAGCACATAATGGGTGCTGAATAAAAGCCATTCAAATTGTTAGACCATTGGCAATGTTACCTGCTCCACAGTGCTCTGAGCAGGCTGAGGGCTGAAGGCTTAGACACAGGCCCATGGACAGGACAGCACTTTTCTTTTTAATGCTATCTGGGGCCAAGGATCTGGGATACTGTTTAAATTCTACTCTATCTCTTGCTTCCTACTCCCCTTCCATCCTTTGTGTGTGTTAGTAGTTCAGTTGTGTCTCACTGTCTCCAATTCCATGGACTATAGTCCTCCAGGCTCCTCTGTCCATGGAGTTCTCCAAGCAAGAATACTGGAGTGGGTTGCTATTTCCTTCTCCAGGGGATCGTCCCAACCCAGGGATCGAACCTGGGTCTCCCTCACTGCAGGCAAATTCTTTACCGTCTGAGCCACCAGGGAAGTCATTCTTTAATCCCTAAAATAAATGTGGGATCAGGGATCAGACACACAGTTGATCCAAGGCTTCACCTAATGAAGTGCCCTAGACTTTGAATGGCTGTTGGGAAGGACAGAGTTGTGAGGAAGGAGCTGTGTTCTAAATCTAGAAAGGATACTATTCCACGAAACCAGCCCCAATCCCCACCTACAAGGAGTGAGTGATTCAAAGAGAAGGATCTTACAGGGATTCCCATGTCTTACTTATGATAGGTTGCCATGTTGTAATTTTTCTCCTAATTTAGTAGGAAGTGTTTGACCACAACCTTAGTGCTGTCATCTCAGGAACAGGGTGTGAGGATGGAGGTTTCCACTGCTGGTAAATATGCATAGGTAACAGGTCTCGGTTCTAGGTCTTAAAACTTCCCTAAGACTTCTCACTTGCATCGTGTTCAGAGCTGGGCCTAATGAGTAATGACCCCAGGGGAAGATTTCATTTTGCTTTTAACAGGTTTTCTCCCAGCAGGCTTGGGAAACAGACGGTCCTCTCTCACAGGCCAGCTCCCCACCGTTCACCCCAGGACACCCTGGCAGCAGCAGGTGGGAAGACAGGCAACCTTGGAAAGCTGATCACGTTTGACTTTCCATGTTGCTCCCCTGAAAGCTACTGGGGAAAAGAGTGCAGAGTTGGAGCTCTAGCAACTTTGTAGTTAGTTTAAAAATGTATCTGCCCATGAAATTGTTTCCAGGCCTCAGGGTTTTTTTGCCCAGCTCTTCCCAGACTTCTAGAGCCAAGCATTCAGAGGATGGAGCTCCCACCCGGATTTTGGGGACTGGCATTCTCCCATCAGGCACATGATCATGTTTACTGGGATCTGTGCTCATTTTGGAGGCTGCTTTATGAGTATTCATCGAATGCCCTCTCACTTGGAGGCCAGAAGGGCATTTTGTATTATTGTAGGATACCAGCATATACCACCCCCAAATAGGCCTCTAGGCGTAAGGATTGCTTTGAGAAACAGCAGCAGAGAGAAGTTCTGGAAACAGAATAAAAGTTGCCCTTTTGTAAAGAAAATTTATGCCTGTCAAGGAGATCTCCATTTGGAAGTGGGGGCGGGGGGTGGGTTGTTGGTCTCCCTCACTGGACCAGGAAGAGAAGGATGACTCTAAATCAGAAGAGGCTTAGCCATGGTGAAGCCACAGGCTGAAGTCTGTATAAAGAAGTTTACCCTATTTAGTTCCTGGTCACCTGTCCACATGTGACCTCCCTGCCACCACTATCCTCTCTTTGACTTATCTGAGGGTGGTATTTCAGCCTGAATTCTAAGCCACCTCCTTGAGTTACTTATTTCTCTAGGTGTCTCCCATGTATGTGGGATATACGCGCTAATAAATGTTACTTTTTTTTCTTGGCAATCTCTCTCTTGTTCCAGGGGCCCCAGCCAGGAACTAAAAAGGTGGAGGAAAATTTTTTCCTACCCTGCAGGACCAAAGTCAAGAAACTCCTTTCGTTTAGATGTTTAACATGTTCTCTAAATACACTTTTAGCCAGAGATAAGGGGATCCAAGGACAAGCCCAAAACCTATGCCAGACATGGGGCATGTGTGTACATGTTTGTGTGCACACAGAATTCTATTAATTTATGCAAGCAAAACAATTATATGACATTGTATGGGGGGTGGTGGTTAAAGGTATTAAATTGTTAAACACCAATATTTAAATCAGGGTTACAAAAGTTGTGGTATGATTTGGTGCCCTCCTCCCTTTTAAAAATATAGTATGCGTGTAGCATCCAAGTTTGAGAGTGAACTATGTGTAGATAGCTTCCCTGGTGGCTCAGATGGTAAAGAATCTGCCTGCAATGTGGGAAACCTGGGTTCAATCCCTGGGCTGGGGAGATCCACTGGAGAAGGGAATGGCTACCCACTCCAGTATTCTTGCCTGGCGAATCCCATGGACAGAGGAGCCTGGCGGGCTACAGTCCATGGGATTGCAAAGAGTCAGACACGACTGAGTGACTAACACTCCCCTGTATTTAAATAGCCTGAATATGCACCGAAAGTTGCAGTGAATGCTTATTAAGCTGATTATTAACCAAAAATACACGGTACCCAAGATGGCAAGTACAAAGATATTTATAGCAACAAGAGGGCAAATTGAAAGAGACCAGAATTGTTTTGGAAATTCTGGAAGGAATGTTGTGTTAAGTATGGAAATTTCTCCTGGAAAATGTAGCTCATACTATGCCACTGAGGGTGAGTCCTAGTCACTTTCTTCCTCAGAACTGACAGACCATTTTAATCTCTTGAAAACTGTGTAATTTCACACTTCTCCATTTCATTCATTACAGCAGACACAATGGATGCAAAAACAACTTGTATATTGTTTGGTTCTATTAAAAGCTAATTACCATTAGTACTGGACTATTCCCACTGATGCGGCTGTGGTGTAGTGTGTTAAGCTTTGACTTTGCACAACCCCAAAGAGACTAGGTCCAGAGATAACTAGAAGCCTGTGTTGACTTTCTTAGGTAAACCTGACCTGAACACTGATATGGAGGGCTGTTTAAAAACAGCTCCCTGAGATGAGGAGTGTTTGCCCCTTAAGTGTGCAGGGATGAGCGTTTCGCTCTGAGAGGTGTTTTGGAAATATTTGAATTGGCCTGAATTCCCATGTTTGAGGCAGAACTGTGGGCCCTCAACATGGTTTGTTTGTTGTGGTTGCAGTTGCCAACACTGCTTCTCAAAGTTTAAGAGATGTGTCAGTCGGTGACGATGCTATTCTCATCTTCTGCGTGTGCTAGAGGAAAGGACATCCCCAGAAGCAGACAGGCTTGGAAGCAAGTGCCCACGTGTTTGCAGGGAGGAGAGGATGAAAGGCCGGGGTGGGGGGGGGGGGGATGGGGAGCACTCTCAGTCTGACCGAGTGCGCGTTGGTACTTTCTAGATAAAATGCCCCCTAAGAAAAAACAACAGATCGACCTCGACCATTAGCTCTGCTGAGATGCACATCGCCAAAGGAGCGACTTCCCTCTGTTGAGGGAAAATGCAGTTTTAAAAAGGTGCTGACTCCAGCTGGTGCTCACATCAGTCCCTAACTTGCCTATTATGAGCAGACCTCTGTGGGTCTCCCAAGGTGGTCAATGAGCCAAAAATCAACCTTTCAGAAGATCAGAGCCCTAAGGTCAGGCCCTATGAGCTGTATGATAGCATATTTTGGGACTGTGGATAAGAAATAATTGTATAACTGAAACCAAAAGTTGGTGGATTTATTCTGTTTCAGACTTAGTACCTCCTAGTTAATATAATTCGATTTCCTCTCTCTTTTAGTCTGTCCTGCCCACCTCAGATTTTTTTGTTTTTAAACCAAAGAGTGAATCATGACATGCATTGGGGTCTCCTAATAATTAGAGAAAACCTAATCACTTTGTGAGATAGAAATCATGATCTTGAAAATTAGGGGTTTGAGAAAATCCGTCTCTGAATGACTTCTCAGGAGATGCAAGGACCTGTCGTTTTGAGATGATTTCAACGTCATACTCCTTTTTCCTCTCACTAACTCAAATTTCTAGAACAACATTCTCTTAACTGTGGTCAAATAGTAATAATAATAATGGTAGTAATAAAAAGAAACAGATAATGATTTGTGGCTAAAAGAAGCCTTAGTACTTAAAGAAAATGAACCTGCTGAGCCACTTCAGCTTTGCCTCCTATGAGAGGCTATTTTGTAGCAGGACTTAAAAAAATTTGCGTGATGTAGTTACTAATTATATAACTTGAGAATTAGACACTAGGACATGTATCCAGTCTCTATTACCATCCTAGAGAGAAACAGAACACTGAATTCCAGTACTGAATGTATCATTTAGAGTGCTACATCAGCTCTTCAAAGGAAAGCATAATTTCTAGGGCTGAGGAAGAAGCAACTAAAATCACAGTTTACACTGGCACTAGGAACCGTTTGATCCCTGTCTAGGGTAAAATGAGTCTTCTGGTTTTGTTGTTGCTATTTTTCTTTCTTGGCCATGCTGGTGGTTTACTGTGTGTGTGTGTTCAGTCATTTGCACATTTGTGTATATGGTCTGCTTGTCTAATCATGGCTTCCTTAGGGTCATCATCCACAGTCATACAGATCATGCAACCCCCCCCCACCCCCAAATAGGGCAGTGATGTTGTGAGTCAAGATCAGGACCACTGCCAAGCCTAATACAGGCCCTGGACAGAGCAGAAAAAAGATCCACCCTGATTTTCCTGTGAGCAGGGGAAGGAGGTTTAAGCAGGGACAACTTAGCTGAGTTGGAAGGGGTACGGTAGAGGGAGTGAGGAATCTTTTGATCTTCATTTGTAGGTGTGATCTTGAATCAAAGGTCGATGCTTGGGTCTTACATAGGCCTGGTGGTTTCTCTAGCCCTGGGCATTGGCCCAGGAATTTGCAAAGTTCCCAAACCAGTTATGGAATCAGGTCCTGGCCTGCCCTTAGGCAGTTCAGGGCACTGGGGCCTGAGCAGTGGAGGCTGCCCTCCCCCCTCTCTTGCTCATTCTCCGTCCACCTTCCTCTCTGACTGTGAAAACTCTTTGGGTTTGGCAAGGCGATCCCTACCCCTCAGAGTGAGAGTATGACCAGAGGAACCAAAGAAATTCATCCTTGGTATTGACTTTGCAATTCTGCTCTCAAAGTTTTCCCAAACTTTTTATACCTACACTTCTCCTAGAAATTTGGGGGGTTGGGGGGAAGAAAAAATTCTAATTTGATCCTATTTGTTTTGAGGGTGGTATCCAGGCACTGGTATTTTTTAAAAGCAATTAGTTGATCCTAACATTTATCTCAGGTTGAGAAAGGCTGAGATGGAGTCAGGGAGTGAGCAGGAGCTGAAATCTAGACAGCCTGCCAGAGGCTCTTTTTGCTTTCTACATGTCCATCTATGTTGCCAGTACACCCCCTCCCACACCTGTACCCCCAGACCTTCATACAACTGCACTGGGCATGTTTCAGCAGGGCTGCTCTTGAGGTTGGAGATCTCTCTCTCCTGGCAACCAGAAACACATGTATGGGAGAAGCTACATTGTTTAGCTGTGCTGACTACCTTCACATGACCTAGTGCTCCTTCCTAGGGACACACAAGCCCATCTGCTCTTTTCACGGGGGCTCTATTTTAATTGGTGCCACCAGGCAATCCCTGCCTTTCAGGATATTGTCAGGTCTGTACCTAGGCTTTGGAGGACTCAGATGTCTGGATCACAATCTGAATGGCAGCATCCCCACTTTGTGGAATGTTGGATTCGTGCATCAAAGCCATAGAGGAACGGCTGGCATTTTGTTGCTCAATCTGGACTCAAAATTCTTAGAGAATGGAATTTTGCTAATGAGAGCAGCTATAGTGGAAGTTAGACTAAGGGGATAAGTTAAAGATTGGGCTTTGGTGGGTGTCTGTCTTCTGATTAGGATGCCGGTGGTTTAATGGCTGAGAAGTATGCACTTAGTTATATATGGAGACTCGTGATTACGTGAGAGATCCCCCAGGAGACTAGAACATCTGTGATCAGTACTGGAAGGTTCCAGAGGCCTTTGCTTCACCCCAGCGCCACAGACGGCCATCTCCAGCCTCCTGCGGCCCTGCTCTGTTTGCGTGCTGTGTCAGGGATAATGAAATCAGACAGGCCCACAGAGACCGCTTTTCCCTCCTCACAAATTTTTAATAAAATGCTTTGAACAATAGAACTGGGCATCTCTGAAGCCTGAAATTAAAGCAATAAGATGGAAGATGACTCGCTTGTCAGTCTGCACCAGACTGCATCACCAATACAAATTCCCAGGGAGCTTTTTCTAAATCTGCCGACAATGTGAGGCTTTCCATCTGGAGTCTTCTCTTCCTTATCTTCATAGGAAGAAAATCCAGCACCGAGCAAGAGAAAAAAGGGACACTTCATTCTCTGCCACTAACATGTGACTCAAGCCCTGAATTGGGTTTTCACAGAAAGTAATTTTGGGAGAGACTCACTCTTGAATATGTAAGTGTCCCTGATTCAGATTTCTGGAGACAGAAAGCAATCAGTTATTCATATGCTCATCACCGCTCACCCACCTGCTTTGCAAGAGGAATGACCGCTGGAGGTTCCCGGACTCTATAGATCCCCATGTTCACCTTAATCTTTCCCCTACCTGCCACAGGAAAATACTTACTAGATTCCCAGGTGTGCTAGTGGTAAGGAATCCATCTGCCAATGCAAGAGACCTAAGAGACACAGGTTCCATCCCTGGGTCAGGAAGATACCCTGGAGAAGAGAATGGCTACCCATGTCAGTATTCCTGCCTGGAGAATCCTGTGGATGGAGAAGCTTGGTGGGCTACCGTCCATAGAGTCACAGTCAGATACAACTGAAGCGACTCAGCACATAGAAGGATACAACTCAGGAACACCCAGATGGGAGAGATACACAAAGCAAGGATGGGTAAAAGAGTTCAGAACTTCCATGCCCTCTCAGAGCTCACTACCCTCCCAGGACCACCACATGTTCATCAACCTGGAAGTTCTCTGGATCCCGTAAGTTCAGGGATTTTTTTTTCCCCCTCCTGGGTTTTTTGCTTGTTTGTTTTGTTTTTGTTTTTTAATTGGAGGAAGGTTACTCTACAATGTCACGCTGGTTTCTGCCATGCTACCTTCCTCTTGACGTCCACTCTTGCCTGGGCACTGGTGAAGGAATACAGCGTGCCTGGTGTCTTGCAGCTGGCATGCCAGAAGCCAGGACTGACCAGTGACACTCACAGAAGTACTATAATGTCACGTCAGGTGATGCTAAGTGTCATGAGGACAAAATAAAACACATGTTGGGGCAGAGTGTTATGGAGGGCAGGGATATTTTTGATAAGGTGTGTGTGAAAGGCGTCTAAGCTCCAGGTTGTAAATTAAGTATCTATGTAGGCTGACCCTTTTTTCAAAGCAAAACTCTTGACATTAATTCTGCAAGTAAAAGCATTTCGTCTTCTACAAAAGAGACTTCATTTGACTGAAATTTAAGAGTTAGTAGCTCTCTTTTTCTCTCCTCTCCCTTCCCTTCTCTTCTTTCTCCTCTCCTCCCTCTCCGTCTCAACCCCTGTTCCTCTCTTCTCCTGTGTCTCTTTTTCATCTTTCTCCTGTCTTGACCATGTGTTCATATCCAGGGAGAAAAACAAATGCAAAATAATTCTACGCCTTCATACATCGGGGGTTATTCCTCGAATCCTAAGCTCTCTTGCCACCAATGGGAAGGTTTGCAGCAGTTCACTTCTGCGGCCTTGCACCTTCTTGCTGGGTCCCTCCAGATGGAAATTTGACCATACCTATCTGGGGGCTCAGGCCTAGACTTCCTATAACACATATATATAAAAGACATGAGTCTCCTGCTAAAAATGCCTAAAGAAAACAGTGAACCACCAATCTAAGTTCTGTTCTGATACTACCTGTTCTGTCTCACATTAAGGCAAAGCTAAATGAGGTCATCTTTTTTTGTGACCATGTCTCCAGGGCTGTATGGCTCAATGTCCTGGCAGAGGATATAGTTCCACACAAGTAGTTTTAAGTGAAGAGAGTATAGTGATGGGGCTATTGTGAGTGGTGGGGTACAAGCAAGGGAGCAAATAGCGGTTGGTGAAGCAGCCAGAGATCAGAGAGCAGAAAACCATTACACCTCCAGGGTTGAAGGTCAAGGGGAAGGGGACTTTGCTTCGAGAGCCCAGTGAGAACAGGAGTCCTGAAGGCAGTAACCTGACAGGATGCTACCTGTCAGAGGAAGGCAAGGAGCAGGAGCCAAGCAGAGAGGAAATACCCAAGCAGGCTGTCTGTCCTCTCACTGTGGCCTCAACGCCCCCCCGCCCCGCCAAAGTCTGCCGTCTGGGAGCATGGAGAGCTGCCCCTGGGATGCAGAACAGAGACAGAGGAAGGGGCCAGAGGAAAGCATGTGCAGGATCTAGAGTCCACAGACCAGCCTTCCCACCCACCTTCTGTTAGATGTTCCATGGGCACATCCAGAGTGGCTGCTATACCAATCGATCCTTCATTTCTTCCTTCAGTTGTAACAGCCGCATATTGAGCAGCATCACATTTGGTAAGTGGGCCCCTCATCAAAGTGCTCAGGTGACCTAATTCTATCCCAGCTTTTAATTTCCTCTATTTTCAGCAACTGGTCTGTGAAGACTTGGTCTGACCCTGTGTGTCCTGCCTGTGGCCCCTCTGTTCCCCACGTCCTTCTTTTGTAGTTGAAAAGATCATTTCCAAAGACTTTAATGATTTCCTTTCTAAGTAAACTCATAAGAAATTCCCCTTCAATTTTAGGGCCTGTCTATGATTTTCTTATTCCTTAATATTTTCTTTCAGAGAGAGGTTCAGGACTTGAAAGTCATCCTGAGGTCGTTTGCCTGTCGTGGAAGGCATAAAGATGAAGGCACACTTATCTTGGGGAGGGAGGGGGTTGTTACAGGCTGGTTCTTGCTGAAGCCTTTAGAATGACCATATTCTCTGGCTCTGGCTACAATTATTTCATAGGTTATATTACAGGCTATAGCAGTTCCTTTCTTAGCTGAAATCATTTTTTTGGCCTTGGCTGAAGGTGTTTTTTTTTCTTTTTGCCCTATGGAAAAGACAACTCTTGAGAACTTTGCCAAAGACACACATTCACACAAACCTGCCCAAAAATCAGTGTTTAAAAAATGTAATGCCTCAGCTAACGTTTAGGATGAAGAATGGCTGTCCACTTTGAAGACACGCATCTCTCCGCTGCTTCTGAGGAAGGACCCTGTCCTTTGTTGTGTTTCATGGGTGAACAGAGAGGTATCACCTTAAACTGATATTGATCCACAGGCTTTACCAACCCAAAGCCCTACAAAGGGCATGTCAGCTCATCTGAAAGCCGAATAGCATCCCTAATTAGACCCGGGATTTATGCTTCTGTTCCTTGGGTAGCACTTCATAAGCACCTCCAAACTCACCCTCTCTCTAGCCTGAGACTAAGGAAGGTGCATGTGAAAGAAACTGTCAGTATTAAGTGATGTTTGTTCTGTTGGAACCCTTGAGGCCTTACTGCTGCTGAGAGGCACGTGGCCTCTGTTTGTAGCTCCGGAAAGTTTAGGTGTTCAACCTTGAAGAGAGGGCCTCCACCCATGAAAACCTCTCTTTAGCCCATTCCCTATTCAGTGAAATTGGTCTCCATTCCCTTGACCCCATGGTGTCATCAGAAGGTAAGCTGGGGATGCAGAAGCTGCCACAGTGGTTTTTTCTCCCCTCACCGCCCCCCACCACCACCCTAACCTGGAGAGAGAGGAGGAAGCTTTTAGTATTTCACCCTAACACTTTAGTGAGTTAATAGGGACATTAGTTGCCTAACCATGGGCTGGGCTGCCTCTTATTACCTGTACAATGGCCATAGTCCTTTGGCTCCTGGGAGACATTGTGAAATGCTGAATGGCCCACTCCTTGGGCTAGCCGGGTCTCCTGCCTGCTGGGAAGAGCCAGCGGCCACGAGAGCCACACGCTGCAGTCTCTGCTCAGTACTGGGTCTGTTTTCAACAGCCAGCAGGAGCCCCTGGCCGCCCTTCTGCGGTGGGCGCAGCTGCTGTGATGGTGACCCACGGTCTGTGGGGCAGGCCGGGCACGTGCTTGTCAGTCCCTCTGTGGTCCTCTTTTCTACAGCCTTTCCCACCCTCCTGAGACTGTTCTTTATTCTGGATTTATTTCAGTGACCCTTGGGGTTGAGGCAGTTTATTTTGCCCCGCTTCCTCGATCTAGCATTTATTGTCTGCAAATACTGTTATTTGCAAGGGGAACTAGACCCTGGTTTTCAGATTCTCAGTAACTGGCAAATCTGCTGTGACCAGTGCTCAAGCTGGCGTCCACTCTGTCTTCCACGAAAGGGTTAACCTCAAGGCAGCGTGTGGTGTCAGCCCCACTGGTCTCCGGCCAGCTTCCCTCTGATGGGCTGCAGGGCTACCATATTAGGAGTGTGTGAAGATTCAGCTCCCCGGTGTAGCAGCAGGAGCTCTCCTGTCTGTCTGAAATGCAGGCGCTATATTTAGCATCAGGCCCCGGGGAATAGCAGCTCCATGTGGGAGGGGGCTGCGGGAATGCAGTGTGCAGCGAATCTCAACTCCAATCCCCACGGAGGCTGAAGCCCTGGGAAAGAGCTGGGCTCTTCCTCCCCCCACCTCCTCCGGTGTCTGCATGGCATCTTTTCCAGGTCGGGGAAGAAGTCCCTTTCATCTCTGCTGTTTCTTTTAACATGGAGGAAAGGAACCATGATTGTTGAATGAACCATCACTCAAAATGTTGTAAACAGAGATTTCTCTCCCTCCAGCCCTCATCTCTTCTCCCACATCGAATTAACTAACCACTAGTATGATGCATGGAATAATTTTATTGCCTTATGATCTCTCTCTACTGAGGAAATAAGAGGAATTGCCTCCCTTTGGTTTTTGCAGAAAGTGTATCTTTGGTACTAAAAAGGTTTTATTTCACATTACAGAAGCCTCTGGGTCTAAAAGTATATCTTCCTTTATAAAATATAATTGTATAAGTAAAACATAATTACATATAAATTGATTTCTTATGAAGTCCATACATATTTTTACATAATACAGTAAAATTCTATGAGAGAGTTGTTAACTCATTTCATGATATGGAGTAAGTGCCTTGTTTAATGGACTTGTAACAGTAGCTCTGTTTTAAGGGTAGTTTATTGAGGGTAGAAGGAGAAAGGGTGACAGCGGATGAGATTGTTGGATGGCATCACTGACTCAATGGACATGAGTTTGAGCGAACTCTGGGAGATGGTGAAGGACGGGGAAGCCTGACGGGTTGCAGTCCATGGGGTCGCAAAGAACGGGACATGACTGAGCGACTAAACAACAACAATAACCCAGGAATGATCAGTTCCAGGGGCAGTTTTGCCCTGTCTCTCTCTCTCTCCCTGCTACATTTGCCGTTTCAATTCACTAAGACTCAGATGTGGACAGGTTCATTTCTAACTCTGAGGCTTGGGAAACATTTAGAATATGATATTCTCCTTATTCCCACAAATTCACCTCTGCTACAAAACTTACTAATTTCCCCAGACTGTTTGGTAGTTGAGTGAAGAGCTATAGTCAAAATATTGCATGGGCCTGAAGTTTCTGATTGGGAAATGCATTGAAATAAAAAGTCAAAGCCACAGCATTTGTAATCACCATCATTCACAGCTGGAATTCTGCTTCAGAGCTCCAGCTAGGATGAAATGACCTTTTAGATGGCCCTGGTTGAAACTAAGTCTTTCCTGATAGCTCAGTTGGTAAAGATTCTGCCTGCAATGCAGGAGACCCCAGTTTGATTCCAGGGTCAAGAAGATCCGCTGGAGAAGGGATAGACTACCCACTCCAGTATTCTTGGGCTTCCCTGTGGCTCAGCTGGTAAATAATATGCCCACAATACAGGAGATCTGGGTTCAATCGCTGGGTTGGGAAGATCCCCTGGAGAAGGGAACTGCTATTCACTCCAGTATTCTGGCCTGGAGAATCCCGTGGACTGTATAGTGTCTCACAAAGAGACACAACTGAGTGACTTTCCTAAAACTGTAGCGTAATCTGTGTGACCGGGTTAGAATGGCCAACAGTCTGGTTAACTGAAGACCTTTAGAATACTACAGAAGGATAATGGGAATCCTTGCAGGAGAGAATAAGTACACACAGCAAGTGAATAATGTGCACTATGGCCAGGAATGGATAAAAGTTAACCATGGCACTTCTCTGCAGATCCAGAGGGCCCTGGAAAAGTGGGGGTTGGGCAGACACTGAGGATGGAGGCAGAGGCAACAGAGGAGGGAAGGAAGGCTGAGACTTGTGTACTGACAGCCAGGTATGGAAGCCCAGGCAGAAGCTAAGGTCAGGAAAAGACCCCAGAGATAACAGTGCCTGCAGAGGCAGGTGGGGTAGGGCACAGGGGGCCATGATAAGAGGAATCTCAGGGAGGCAGTGTAGGAGGTAGGCTAATTAGGTGCCATGGTCCTGCCTCCAGAAGACCAGGCATCTTGGAGTGGGATGGTAGTTTGGAAGAGATGGGGGAGAGCAGGCAAGGAATGCAAGGCAAAGATGCATGCAAAGAGGAACTACTTAAGGTTTCAAGACAAGGGTACAGGCAGAGACAAATAAGCAAGAATCTGGCTTCCAGATAATTACAGTTCATAATAATGATTATGATAACTAATGATTATTACCCATTATGTGTCAAGCCTGGAAAACACTGAGCTAAGCATATTGTATGCACTGTCTTGTATAATTTTATTTTTCGGCCCTGCCACACAGCTTGTGGATCTCAGCTCCCAGTCCAAGGCTCTTGGCAATAAAAATGGATTTCATTGGACTGCCAGGGAATTCCCTGCCTTATGTAATTTTTCTAGTAATCCTGTGACCTTGATGTTCTTTTTATTTTTTTTAATTGGAATATAGAGATTTACAATGTTGTGATAGTTTCAGCTGTGTAGCAAAGTGAATCAGCTCCATGTATACATGACTTCCCTCTTTTCTGGATTTCCTTCCCATTTAGGTCACCAAAGGCACTGAGCAGAGTTCCCTGTGCTAAACAGGAGGTTCTCATTTGTTCAGTTCAGTCGCTCAGTTGTGTCCGAGTCTTTGCGACCCCATGGACTGCAGCACGCTAGGCTTCCCTGTCCATCACCAGCTCCCGGAGCTTACTCAAACTCATGTCCATTGAGTCAATAATGCCATCCAACCATCTCATCCTCCGTCATCCCCTTTTCCTCTTTCCTTCAATCTTTCCCAGCATCAGGGTCTTTTCCAATGAGTCAGTTCTTCACATCAGGTGGCCAAAGTACTGTAGCTTCAGCTTCAGCATCAGTTCTTCCAATGAATATTCAGGACTGATTTCCTTTAGGATGGACTGGTTGGATCTCCTTGCAGTCCAAGGGACTCTCAAGAGTCTTCTCCAACACCACAGTTCAAAAGCATCAATTCGTCAGTGCTCAGCTTTCTTTATAGTCCAACTCTCACACCCATACATGACTACTGGAAAAACCATAGCCTTGACTAGATGTACCTTTGTTGACAAAGTGATGGCTCTGCTTTTTAACATGCTGTCTAGGTTGGTCATAACTTTTCTTCCAAGGAGCAAGTGTCTTTTAATTTCATGGCTGCAGTCACCATCAGCAGTGATTTTGGAGCCCCAAAAAAGAAAGTCTGCCACTGTTTCCACTGTTTCTCCATCTATTTGCCATGAAGTAATGGGACCAGATGGCATGATCTTAGTTTTCTGAATGTTGAGCTGAAGCCAACTTTTTCACTCTCCTCTTTCACTTTCATCAAGAGGCTCTTTAGTTCCTCTTCGCGCTCTACCATAAGGGTGGTATCATCTGCATATCTGAGGTTATTGATATTTCTCCCCACAATCTTGATTCCAGCTTGTGTTTTATCCAGTCCAGCATTTCTCATGATATACTCTGCATATAAGTTAAATAAGCAGGGTGACAATATACAGCCTTTCCCAATTTGGAACCAGTCTGTTGTTCCATGTCCAGTTCTAACTGTTCCCTCTTGATCTGCATACAGGTTTCTCAGGATGCAGGTCAGGTGATCTGGTATTCCCATCTCTTTCAGAATTTCCATAGCTTGTTGTGATCCACACAGTCAAAGTCTTTGCCATAGTCAATAGAGCAGAAGTAAATGTTTTTCTGGAACTCTCTTGCTCTCAATTATTTTATACGTAATGTCAATAGTGTATATATATCAATCCCAATTTCCCCATTCATCCCACTCCACTTGTTCCCCTTTGGTGTCCATATATTTGTTCTGTGTCTGTGTCTCTATTTCTGCTTTGCAAATAGGTTTGTCTGTACCATTTTTCTAGATTCCACAAATATGCGTTAATAAATGATACTTGTTTTTCTCTGCAAATGGCACAATTTCATTCCTTTTTATGGCTGAGTAATACTCCATTGTGGTGCTCTTATTTTCATCATTAAACATATGGGGAAACTGAGGCATAAAGTACTTGGTTAATGAATAGTGGAGCAGAGATTCAAATCCCCGATTTCTGACTAGAACCCCAAAACCTAACTGCTTCACCACAGCGATTCCCCAAATGCTAGAGCTCTTGAAAGAAGTTTAAGGTTTAGTTAAAAAAGGTGGAAGCTGTTTCTAGCATCACAATTTCTGGCTCTACAAGTTGGATCTGATGCTGTTATTTATTTGAGTAGCTTATCATATGTAAGAGATTGGGCTAAGTGCTGGGCCTCTGGAGATAAACTTGACACAGTCCCTCAAGGAATATTGTGATAGACAAAATATATAAATCACAGCACCATGTGGTAAGTGCTTATAAAGCATAATGTTAAGTACTGAAATGGCAACCCACTCCAGTATTCTTGCCTGGAGAATCCTGTGGACAGAGGAGCCTGGTGGGCTGCTGTCCATAGGGTTGTGTAGAGTCGGACACAACTGAAGCGACTTAGCATACATGCATGCATTGGAGAAGGAAATGGCAACTCACTCCAGTGTTCTTGCCTGGAGAACCCCAGGGATGGAGGAGCCTGCTGGGCTGCCGTCTATGGGGTCGCACAGAGTCGGACACAACTGAAGCGACTTAGCAGCAGCAGCAAAGGGGGAGTTAATGATGAAAGGAACCAGAGAAAGCTTGAAGAGGTGATATTTAAGGATTCTTGAGCGAAGAGTAACAGCGGCCCAGGTTGACAGGTAATGAAGGATATTCTTCTAGGTGAAGTGGGGCGTTGCTTGGATTATTGGGGGTCTGCAAGCAGCCTGGCATAGGTGGAGCAGTAGGATATTAACTAAGAAAGTATGCTGAAGCCATACAATAAAAGGCCTTACATCCCAGAGTAAGGAGGTTAAGGTCTGTTGAGTTTCCAACTAGAGCCTCTAAAAATCTCCTTATACCAAGGTCAGGACTGGTCACAGGGATGATTCTGTAGGCTATGCTGAAAATCATACCTTGGGTTAAGGGAGAAATCCTGAATGGCAACTAGTCTGGCCTGATAAGATCCAGATAAACAGGATCCCAAAGAATTTGTCCTGCAGGGTCATAACTGTCTTTTGAAATATATAGATAAGCCATCTTCCTTTGCCTTACAATACCCTGGGCACGTTAGCTGGAGCTTCTAATGAAAACTTGTTCCAGTACTCATGAAGATTTTCAATTTCCTTTTAACCTGCAAGAAGCTGATTAAATTAAGCACTATTGACATCCAGGCTCTTAAAATAGAAACTCATTTAGAGGGATCAGCAGTCAGAATAACACTCAGCGTCACCCTTTGGTTCACCCCTTTCTGCCACTCTCCCTTGGCTCCACAGAGACTATTTTTCATCCATGACTCTCTGTAGATGTGTAGGTTTCCCTGGTGAACCCAACTCTCTAGCTTCTCAGTAGCTACTTGCTGAAATATCACAGGACCAGACTGACTCCTTTAAGTTTTGGATAAAAACCGCAATATGGACACTCACCAGTGGCCAGGAATCCTACTCGACCTCCACAGAAAAGTACTTATGTCTTCTTCAAGTTGGTTGTTTCATACCTTCTCCTCCCTCCAACTTCCCACACCTGCTTCTCCCACCAATGATCTCATCTTATCGTTAATTTAATGATACCAGCCCTCAGAGTGGAAACCTGACCTTCCTGCCATTCTTCTCCACAAACCTGCTCACAGTTGGCCCATCATCCACTCCTGCACCTGTGTATCATGCTTTCTCCCCTTATTACCCCTTTCTTTGATGCCCCCTCTTTCTTCCATCAAGAATGTCTTCTCTGCTTTCTCAGTCCTTAGTATACAAACACGTTTTAGAGTCTCCCACCTTAGAAAAAAAAATCTTACGTTTCCCAAGCCCACATCCTTCTCCAAGGATCCCATGATTTCTGAGCAGCAAGACTTCCTTCTGGGACAAGTTGTTTTAATCTGGAATCTTTGCCTCCTCACTTCCTGGTTTTCTCTTCGAGTCTTCCCAATCTGGCTTCTTCCTACATTATTCCACTGAAATTGCACTTGCGTCTCTTCTCACCTTCACCATTACAGCTAAGAGGGTTTGGTGCTAACCACACTCCCATGCTGATCGACTTTAAATTTGTGATCACTGCTAGTGGTTCTTACCACTGTCCAGAGGATATGCTGTATTTCTCTGGTTAATCTACACTCCCAGTTCCTGAGTATTTTATACTTTTTCTTGGACCTCCAATACCTTCCCATTCTCACCCTAATAGATGACCTTGCTTCCTATTTTCTAGTTTTACAGAAAACAGTTTGAAGAGAACTCTCGCAGTGCATGCGGCTGAATCGACACCTTACTTTTGCCTGTGTCCAAACTTCTGTTGTGTTAAGCACGGTGCCCATGACCTAAGGAGGGTCGAGCCCTCTGTTTGTGCACTGAATCCCGCCTTCTCTCACCTCCTCGTCGACTGTCCCAGTAGCTCTGCCCTGTCCTCTTGCATCAGTGTTTCCCTCTCTGCTAGATTATTCCCAGCACCCTACAGAAGTGCCACTTCTTCTCTGACAAATAGCAGCAACGTGGTAAGCCCCCAAACTTCACTTAGCCCCATTTCTCCTCCAGTTTCCACTCCCATTTCTTTTGCTTCCACTTTTTATCGAACCAGGTGACACAGGTTTGTTTTGCCCGAAGCAGAGCAGGTCAAAAAGGCTGAAATGCTGAGGTCTGCAGCAAAAAGAGGGTTTATTCAAAATAAATTAGTTAAGTGGGAAGGCAAAAGAAAGCCTCAGATCCGCCTCCCTGGAGGTGAAGGGTATAGTCATAGGGAGGGGTGATGAGGACTTGGGCAGTAAAGAGGACCATGAGAGCTGGGATGAAGAGTCTGTTGTGGGAATCATGAAGGAGGTAGCCTGCAGGCGAGGTGGATATCAGGAGAGGTGCAGGGATCAGGGAGAAGAAGAAATCTAGGTGCACGCTTGGGTCTCTGCAGAGGGGGATTTGGTCCATTAACTAAGATAGGGAATCATCGAAGAGCAGGGAAAAGTAATACTCATGGTTGGGACATTCTTGAGAAAATGCCTTCATGATACAGAAGCTTGTATTTTATCTCATACACAAGTGAGTGAACAGGGGCTTAGAGACAAAGAGCAGAAGACGGAACCAGCACTCAATAGGCTGAGTGACTAAAGGGGCAAGTTGCATAATCTCTGCCTCCATCTCACTTATAAGTAGTAGTTATAGTTACCTATGCTAGAAGAACTAAAGGAGATATTGCATACAAGGTAGCCTTGCCCCCTACTCAACTAATTTTGTCTTTCAATCCACCTTAGCTATTTAATGACATAAAGCTGTAGTGATTTGTAGCTGAAATAAGCAACTTTCTCAAAGATACATAGCCAGAGAAACCCAAGGTGATATTCAAACCAGAACTGCCTCTTCACATTCAGCACACAGATTCAGACACTATACCCACAGATCTCCGTGGACTGCACAAGATCAAGTGAAGACCCTCCACCCCTCTTTCCGCCCACCCAATCCTTTCCACTCCCAAATTCTGGAGTCAGTGATTGTCATTGCCCGAATATCTCAGGAAGGTCGACTTCACAGGGGAGAGTTACAGAGGTGCGTGAGAGTTGAGAAAATCGAAACAGCAAGCTTAAGCCTTCCTTTTTTCAGGGGTAGAAGGTTAAGAGGATGAGAGTAGAATGCACTCTTAGGCTGAGCAGAGGAAACCCGAGAAAGTATGATTAACAGAGAGAAGATAAGAAGTGAAGGCCCCAGTATGAAGGAAGCAGGCTGGGATGTGCCAGGAGTTGAGAAGAGTCACTTCTTCCACTGAGGCTGGAAGGAGGTGAGTTCAGGAGGATAGGCCCTTGTGTGCTGGAGCAGAGCTTAGGAGAGAAATGTCTAAACATTCTCTAATTTCTCAGCAAAGTTGGAGGTTCGCTTTGCCCAATACACAGCAAGGCAGATGCTGAGATGCCGCGGTCTGCAGCAGAGAGCTTAATTCACAAGGCAGCCAAGTGAGGAGATGGAAGAAACTCTCAGATCTGCCTCCCCAGAGGGGAGGGGCTTGGGGTATTTATTAGATGAGGATGAAGTCATAGGGCATTCTGAGGTGTGGAGTACATGGGGAGTGTCAGGAAAGTAACTGAAAAAAGGTGCATGTAGTATCATGATTCTGCACAGGCCCAACTAAATTCCAGGTCTCTGCAGGTTCAAACATGGAGGTGCTTACCACCATCTGAGGTTGGAGTTTCAGCCCTCTGACATCAAAAAGTCAAGGGGACACTCACGCATGCCCAGTTGGATGGTCAGTGGTCCTATTCAGTCTTAGCCAGCTCAGTCTCCTACTAGACACAGCTGATTCCTGGCTCAGCTGACCTTGACACAGCTGACTGCAAGTTCTTAGAAAAAGAACTTGGGCAAAAATACTATTTAGGCTCTGTGCTGCTTGGAGGACATGCAAATCTTCTATGTGTGCATGCTAAGTCATTTCAATCTGACTCTTCACCACCCTATGGACCATGGCCCTCCAGGCTCCTCTGTCCATGGGATTCTCCAGGCAAGAACACTGGAGTGGGTTGCCATGCCCTCCTCCAGGGGATCTTCCCAGTCCAGAGATCAAACCCACGTCTTTTATCTCTCCTGCTTTGGTAGGTGGGTTCTTTACCACTAACATCACCTGGGAAGTCCACAAATCTTCTGTAGCATCAATTAAAACAAACGATTAGTAGAGCTAGATTACAGGTGAAGTGGATTGGACTGATGATTACTCATGGCTTCACCTTCATAGCCAGTTTCTTTGGAAGAGCAGGCTACGCTTGATGTCTCAGGTATCTCTCCTCCCATTCTCTTTTGCATCCACCGCACTCAGGTTTTTACCCCACCAATCTCTTGTTCCACTCCAAGAAAACACCTCTTAATGAGATCAAGCAAGGGCCTCAGTGATGTGAAGTCCAAAGGTCCATGTTCTTGTTTGATGTACCAGGAGCATTTGATTGCCCTTCTAGGAACACTTGCTTCACCTGGCAACCAGGACATCATGCTTGCCTAGAGTCCCGCCCGCCTCCCTCTCTGCACACTGCTCTCAGACTCCTTTCTGGTTCTTTGTAGCCTGAGACATTGGAGAGGGCCAGGGATCAGTGTGTAAACCTAGACTCTTTTCTTTCTACCCTAGTCCTTTAATGATTTCATCTAGTCTCATGGTTTTTAAAGTCCATATATGTGCTCTGATTAATTTCTATTTTATTTCTTACTCTGCTTCCCTTCCCTGAGCTCCATATATATATGCATTTATGTGTCCAGATGCCTATTCAGCTTCTCCAGGGGGATATTTAATAAGCACTTCAAACCTGAATTCACTTTCTTCCCCCCAAACCTGCTTCTTCTGTAGTCTTCCTCATCTCAATAAATGACAATTCCATTCTTTAAGTTTCTCAGACCAAAAACCTTGAAGTCATCCTGATCTTCCTTTTCTCTCTCACATCCCACATCTAATTCATCAATAAAACCTGTTGGTTCTACCTTCAAAATATTTCCCGAGTCCAACCACATCCTACCATCTCCACTGTTAATAATCTGCCTGAGCCATCATCACTTACTGCCTATTTATTGCAATAGCTTCCTAACTAGTCTCTATTTTTTGTTTGTTTGTTGGCCACTGCTTCTGTTCTCGTTTCCATATGTGTTTAGTTGCTCGGTTGTGGCTGACTTTTTGCAACCCCATGGACCTTAGCCCGCCAGGCTCCTCTGACCACGGGGATTCTCCAGGCAAGAATACCGGAGTGGGCTGCCATGCCCTCCTCCAGGGGCTTTTCCCAACCCAGGATCAAACCCAGGTCTCCCACACTGCAGACAGATTCTTCGCCATCTGAGCCGCCACGGAAGCCCTGCTTCCATGTAGTTTAATGTTAACACAGGAGCCCGCACGATCTATCTCAAATCAGGTCATGTAATCAGGTCAAAACCGTCCTACATTTTTCCATCTCACTCAGAATACAACTCAAAGCTCCACCCTGTCTACAAGACCCTACCTGTATGACCCCGTTCCTTCTCTGCTCTCTCCTGATACCCTTCTTGCTTCCTTGACTTCGACCACTCTGGCTTCTTTGCTCTTCCTTCACACAGCAGGCGCAATCTTGCTTCAGGGTCTTTTAAATTAGTTTTCCCTCTGCCTGGAAAACTTCTCCCCAGATATCTGTATGGCTCATCCCTCACTTAAAAATCTTACAGAAATGTCATTTTGCTGTCGAGGCCTTCCCTCAGCAGCCTTGTCTAAAAGTGCCCACATGGCCGCCTCCATCCCTTCTTGCTTCTTTTCCAGCTTTACCTTTCACCTTCGCACTTACTACTATTTTACATGCTGTGTATATATGTATTTTTTAATCTAAAGATCTCTCTCCCACTGAAAGGGAAGTTCCAAAGGGCAGGAGTCTTAAAATGCTTCACTTACTACTATATCTTCACCACCTAGAGTTGGCACAAAATAGGTATTTGCTCAGCTGTTGAGAGATTGAGTGAGATCAGGACAGAAAAGATCTAAAATCTTTTAGTCACCTGGGTGCAGGCACTGATTGGGCAGAGAGTTCAGTATAATCAGGGCTTGTTTTCACCCAGCACCTACTTTGCTTTCTCAGCTTCCCACTTCATTATCTGCAAGACTTTGGAAAAATATTTTGTATTTCAGTTTTTCTCACTTCAATTAGGGAATCATAAAGAATCTACCATACGTTATTAAGGCTGAAGGTTCATGTACACATGAAGGAGTTGAACAATGCCTAGGACAACAGACAGTACCCAATAAATGTTGTCATCAATCTTGTGCTAATTATTAGTACATTAGGCTTCCCTGGTGACTCAGGGGTAAAGAATCTGCCTGCCAATGTAGGAGACGTGGGTTTGGTCCCTGGCTCGACAAGATCCCCTGCAGAAGGAAATGGCAACCCATTCTAGTATTCTTGCTTGGAAAAGCTCATGGACAGAG
Source organism: Cervus elaphus (assembly GCF_910594005.1). Classification (NCBI taxonomy): domain Eukaryota; kingdom Metazoa; phylum Chordata; class Mammalia; order Artiodactyla; family Cervidae; genus Cervus; species Cervus elaphus. The sequence goes on along the minus strand of NC_057817.1, from coordinate 44,434,861 downwards.
CAGCCTGGTGGGCTACAGTCCATGGGGTCGAGAAAGAGTCAGGCATGACTGAACAACTAAACAACAATTATTATTACTATCGAAGCAGTCTCCCTGAAGCTCCGTGATACTGTGCATTTCTGGCTTCCTCTGACCTCACTGGCTTCTTGGTTTTCTCCCTCCCTGGTTCTTCCTCCTTTATCTGTCTGCTGGATGTTAGAGTGGGCCCCAGAGCTCAGAGCTAGGCCTTCTTTCCCCCACCGCACCCTGTCCCTAGATGATGTTACCCGTCCCCTAGTCTGTACTACCACTGATGTTGGCTACTTTCAAACTGGCACCCCCTCCCCCCACATATGCTGATGACTTTCGGATTTGTATTTCCAACCCAGATCTCTTTCCTCTCACTGTAGACTAGCATTTCCCATGAGCAAGACCACTTACTTGGGTGTCTCACGGCACGTATTTAAATGAACATGCCTGTGATGACTTTGAAAGACCACCACATATTTTTTACACTTCTTTCTCTTACTGAGTGTGAGCTGGACTTAGTGATTTACTTCTAATGCATAGAATATGGGAGAAGTGATGGTCTGTGGCTTCTGGGACCAGCTGAAAAAGTCATGTAGCTTCTCTTTCTTCTGGAGTTCACTCTGGGAGACCAGCTGCATGTCCTAAAGACACTAGAAACCCTATGGAAAAGCCCATGGCATGAGGAATTAAGGCTTCTTGCTTACAGCTGGTGAGGAATTGAGGCCATGAGAGCAAAAGTGGGTCCTCCTGTCCCAGTTAAGCCCTCAGAGGACTGCAATCCCACCTGAGATCTAGATGGCAACCTCATGAGAGCCCCCAAGCTCTCAAGAACCAGCCAGCTAAGCTGCTTCAGAATACCTGCCTTACAGAATACACATAGAATACATGTAGCATATGGGCCTCCCTAATGTCTCAATGGTGAAGAATCAGCCTGCAGTGCAGGAGTCATGGGTTCAATCCCTGGGCTGGGAAGATCCCTTGGAGAGGAAAATGGCTACCCACTGCAGTATTCTTGCCTGGAGAATCTCATGGGCAGAGGAGCTTGGCGGGCTACAGTCCTGGAGTTGCAAAGAGTCAGATATGACTGAGCAACTAAACAATGACGACAACATATAAATACCTGATGTTTTAGGTTGCTAAGTTTTATGGTAATGTTATGTGCTAAAAATCTCCCACTGTGAGACATAGATTTGTCCGTTTCTCCTTTAAATTTGGTCAGTTTTTTGCTTCATGTATTTTGAAGTCTTGGTCTTTTTTCTTAATAGTTTTCAAAGCATGCCACAGTATATCCTGCGTTGGGGCCTTTACACATGCCAGTCCCAAATCACAGTGCTCCAACTCTGGCCCTTCATGTGGCTGGCTTTTTCTTCTCCATCAGGGTCAGCCCAGTGGCCATCTTCCCCCATCACCTGTATCTAAAATAGACATCCTCCCCACCACAGTCACTCTCTGTCCAGCTATTTTGCCTATGCTCTTCATGGCAATAATCACAATCTATAACTGGGCTGTTAATTCATTTACTTGCTTCTCTTATTGTCTTGCCTCCCTCACTAGAATGTAGACTTCCTAAGAGCAGGGGACCAGTTGATCTTACTTACCTCCCCATCTCCAGAGTCTGGTAGAGGCCCTACTACTTAAAAGAAGCTTTCTGTGTCTTTGATAGGTGAGAGAATGATGAAGAGCCAAGTACATGAGATGGAGTTCTCTCTTTCTCGGAGCAATCATCATAGGATTTATGTAACTGTTTGAGTGTGGCATGCAACGAAGAACAGAATTGAGTTCTAGAACCCCATATGGCTCCACCTGGATGACTGAGCATTAGAGTCTTTGCTCTCTGATACACTTTAGATAGTATTTAAAGGGCTTCTGTGGAAATCTAAGCTCTGTGTGTGTGTGTGTGTGTGTGTGTGCTAAAATAGATAACACGTTTTCACTCAACTATAGAACAAGTCCCGGCAGTGGCACTGGCAGAACTATAACTTCAACTCAGAGGGACAGAGGACGGATGAGTCTTCACTGAGAGTGAAACCCACTAATTTTGTGTAACCAGATCTTATCAGGCAACCTCTAAGCATCTTGCTTAGGAAATGAGATTTCAAACACGTGATCTTGTTTCCTAGTTCCTAATGCACATACATAAAAGTTGCTTATACGTATGCAGGTAGGGGATGCTAGATACACCATAGCTTGCCAAAATGCACTTATTTGATTTTCTAACGGCATCAAAGTGGCAGTGTGACCCAAGCTCCCAGGACTTACTCAACAAGAAAAATAGATACTAGTCTTTGGTAATCCTTTGACTCAGACATAGATCAATGATGCCTGGAGAAAAGAGTCTTATTTCTTTCTCCCTAAAATATTAATCAATCACGCTTCATTAAAATATATTGATCTAATGAAAAAGAAATAGAAATTGATCCTCATCTGAACTTTTCTGTGAATAATCTTTTGACAACCATGAAAATAAAAAAATCAATTTATGTGTAAGTAAAAAGAATGATAAAACATTAACATTAGTGAAAATTGAAAAATAGAATCCTATGGGCCAAGTTTCATTGAGGATGTAAGTCTTTGACTTAACAAAGTTTTCAGGCTCCTCTGCTTAGAGGTAAAAAGTATTCAGTTTCCTGTCTGTCTTGTACAAAAGGATGTCCCAAACCCTCTGATCTTCCCCAGGACACGACCCCACCCAAGTCTCCAGGGAAAAGCCTTTTGTCTTAGATTCCAGGCCTTCCCTTCTGCAGTTTTCCTCTGACCTCACGCTAAGACAACGCCTTCCTCTCCCTCAGGCCTTCTATGTGCTCTTCCTTCCTTCCTCTTCCTTCCCCCATCCTCCTTCTCAGGCGGACCTGCCCTTGAATAAACACAGGCATCCTGAAGTGTAATTGATTGACTCTAGTTACTATGTTATTTTTAGATATTCAGCATTTGATTAGAGAATAAGTCCTCTTCGTGGTTAAAGTCATCGGAATAAAACTGAAGTTGTGAAATTTTATCCATCAACCCTCTCACAAGAGTTTTCCAGAATGCATGGCTTATAGGAACTGCATTGGCTTTGGAGCCAGTAGGCTTGGGTTGACCCTTCATTCTGTCAGCTAAATGGCCCTGTGTAGATCACAACCTCACTGAACCTCAGCATTCTTTCCTTGTAAAATGGAAACCAAAATGTCTATTTCACAGGGTTGCTGAGAGGACTAGGTCAGATAATACATGAAGACCTTCTAGCAGAGATCCTGACACACAGTGGGTATTCAGAACATAAAAGTTTTCTCCCCCACTTTTCCATATATGGACCAGTAGACGTGGACCCATGACATTTTTTACGACCCTCTGCCAAGCCTTCCATAATTACTTTGAGCTCATGGGGAGACGCTGAGTTGAAACCAGACTGGCTTCTTTAGTAAGCAAGGGTCTGGGTGAACTGCTAGAGCTGCGGTTGCTGAAGGACTTATTTTGAGAGGCAAAGGGGAGCCTTGAGGATAAACAGAAGAGCAGGGGAAGGTCCCATTGGGTGCTTATGCACAGTACTGAGTAACTAGAAAGAAGGCTCGGGGATCCCATTAACAAGATTGATTGCAAATATTCTGCAAACTAGGTACTGGGCAAAAAAAAGAAAAAAAAGAATAAAACATACTCTTCATCAATGCAACAGTCACAACCGTGTGGAATGTGCTGTAACTGTGAGGCAAACTCTTGAAGATAGAAGTATGCTAGAATTGAATACTCCAGATAACAAAATATTAATACTATAAGAGGGTATTTCAGTCATCTACTGCTGAATAACAAACTACCCCAAACTCAGCGATGAAAAAGACTATTGTGTTAATATGTTCACTGATTCTATGAGTCAGGAATTCAGAGAGGGCACATCAGGGATGGTATGTCTCTGCCTCATGAGGTCTGGGGCCCTGTCTGGGATGGTCGGAGTGACTCAGAAGAATGAAACATCTTCATTCATATGTTTGGCACCTGGGCCGAGCTCCGCTGGCCGCACAGCACCTACATGCAGTCTTTCCACGTGACTGAGCTTCTCACACTGTGTTTCAAGAGGGAACAAACTGAGAGTCAACATTCCAAAAGACCCAGGCAGAGTCACATGGTTGTCGGCCCTAACAGACAACAGGGAGTGGCCCATTAAGAAGAGGACAAACCGTCCTGGGTGTCTGGCCTTCATTTATGGCTGGTGAAGTGTTGGAACCAGAGTCTAGGAAGTGGGACAAGGCCAGATCAAGAGCAGCTTCACAAGTCTTACTGGGAGTCTCTACATTGTTTTGAAGTTAACTAGAGAATTATCCCTGGAGAATTTTGAATTTGAGAGTATGAAAGAAATACTATGATGGCAGCATAAAGGAAGGTTGTTTGAAGGAAGTGGGACTGGATAAAGAAAAACCATTTAAGATACCACTGCAAAGAGGGAGGACGGCATTAAGGCACTGACAGTGAGCGTTGATAGGGATGGCCTATCAAGAATTACTAGGAGGTAGAATTCATAGGACATAGTGACTTCTGAAATATGGTGCCAGGGAATGGAAGGAGCTAGGATGGTCTCCCAGGCTTCTGTTTTAGGTGCTATATAGATGGTAAAGCTATTTAAAGACAATAGGAATATCAGAAATGAAACTGTTTTGCAAAATGGGGAGTTTAGTTTTGGATACTTTGAGTTTGAAGCATTTATTGGGTCACTCAGTAGAAGATGTACAATACACAGATTTATGAATCAGGAGCTCAAGAAAGATCTGGCCTAGAAAAATAGAATTGAGACCCATCAGCATACTGTTGATGGTTGATACCATGAGATTCAATCAAATCATCAAGGAAGAATAAAAGAGAACAGAAGAACAGAGGAAGCACATCTCCAACATTTTTTCAATGGACAAAGAAAAAGATGGTTCTGGAAAACATTGAGAAGTTCTTTGAACTGTGGGACAAGAATAAGAAGAGACTGATGTAACAGAAGTCAAAAGAAAAGGCAAATTCAAGAAAGAAAACAGGACCAGTGGCATCAACGCTACAGAAAGGTCAAGTACAATAAAGACTAATAAGCATCCTTTGAAGGTGTCAAGCCCACATCTACAGCTGAAGGAGTTAGTCCCTAATGAAGGAAGTGGATAAAGTCTATCTGACTTCATACAGACCTGTGATGAGTGCAAATTACCAGAACATAGACTCAGAAACAGGGCAAGAAAGACGCCCAGTGAAACAAGTTGTTGGCAAAGATAAAGAGAGTCTCAGAGGTCAGGTGTGAACTTATTTTTCAAACATGCTCAAGGTTGGGGTGAATGAAGAGAAAAGGTGAATTAAGAGAAAAGGTGAATTGACGCCAAGCCTCAGAATGGTTTAAATATCTTTTTTTTTTTTTTTCCTCTTGGAAATGACAACAGGCCTAAACCTATAGGAGAGGGGGAAAATGACAAACTTTTGGAAAGCCATTTTTTTTAACTTAAATTACATCTTTGCATCTGAATTAGGGCAGTTTGGACTGAAAGTACCATAAACCCAAGTCAAACTAGCTAGAGTAAAAGGTAAAAAATATTAGAAAAATATTGGTACTGAGCAACAGATCATAGGAAACTCTGGTGAGCAGTAGAGAGAGCATCAGAGGAGCTGAAACTGGGGACTCAGACTCTGCCAGGATCCTTCTCAATTGCCACTCCGAGTAGACTTCATTCCCTGGACATATAGTACTCTCTCATCAGCAGCACTCAAGTTTGGTATCTTGTGGGTCTCAATACTGGAGAGGACCAGTTCTCAAAACAGCCCCAGGGACAGACTCTGATTGGGTCTGGTGTCCACCTGTGGATGAATCAAGAGTGACTAAGAATCACATTTCTGGAATGGACAAAGTGGGGAGTAGGACTTTCCAGGAGTTGGGGAAGGAGCTGGGTTGCCATACTGGGGTCCAGTCTGCATCTTCAAATTCAAAGAGGATTTGTTATTCTCAGAAGGCCTCAGCTTCCATTTGATCTAGAGGCTTATTAAGAGGGTGACCAGATGTCCTAGTTCATCTGGACAGTCCTTCTTACACCTGTTGTCTTGATGAAATTATTAATAGCACCCTTTTCACTTTCAAAAATGTCTTACCATGGAAGATAGATTAGGTGGTCACTTTACATATTGGTGTTGTGACTCTGAACTGGCCAAAGTAGTGGAGAAAACAGTCTTTAAAGAGTGTTTAAAATTACAGACTGTGACCTCTTTTAAGACAGGTTTATTTATTTATTTTTTATGGGGCACCTCAATACTTAAGACATAATATTGGCAATCAGTAAATGTTGAATCAGGGAACAAATGCTATAAAAAGCTTTCTACCCCCCAATATTTGTACAGTCCCATTTGACACATTTTTCCAGTTCTGTGTAACATTATGTATAATAGGGCATATTAGGCTAATAGTGCCCTAGAATTTCAGAACTAAAAGGAAATCTAAAGACTATTTAGTCCAACCCCTTTCCACTTAGATGGTAAACTCTGAGCATAGCACTTGTATCTGTCTTGTTTAGTGGAGGCTGGGTGCCCTGAAGCTGGCAAATAAGAGACACTCAATAGACATTTGATTCTGTTTACAATGTTTGCTTTCCTTCGATCTTACTTACATCTTGAGTACCTCTGATGGTGCTGGAGCACCGCTGACATTGGAGACTCCTCATGCTTGAGGAGTCTGGTCTCTGAGCCACTTCTGCATTTAGAAAATCCACCCCCCCCCCTTTTTTTAACAGTAAGCCAACATCTGACTCCCTGAAGTTTTCATCTGTGTCCCTGGTTCTCTGTTCTTGAGACCAGATGTTTCTACAACGCAATCTTGAGTCAACCTTCCCCTCGTTAAACCTCAGACGTTCCCTTCTCACATCTGGTCTGGTTTCCAGATCCTTCACCATCCTAATTGCTCTCTGCTGGACAAATTCAATTTGCCCAAGAATCTCTAAGGCAGAGTTCAAGGATGTGTTCTGACCATGATTTTAAAAGGTGATAATCTTACTTTCCTCCTTCAAAAAAATTATGTTTCTCTTAATATCAGGCTATGATTGTTCAGACTTTTTTGCTGATATCACACTACTGACTCACTTGTAGTTTCTCATTAATTATTTTTAATTAGGTGCAGCTTCAGTATTTGAAATCTGAATGGAAAGAGAAGCATCAGTGTTTTTTTAAACACATATTTCTGCTGAGTCTCTTCCATAATTTAAGCAATTGGTTTATTGAATTGTGTAACAGCCTTTCATTTATTTCTGTTAAATGTCATAGTGTTGAAAGTGACATGCCTTGTAAGTGTTTTGGGGAGGATAACTTCGATATCCAGGATTTTTACTCTCCCATCTTGCTCTTGTCCTCTTGGCCCACGAGTGAAGAACACTTAAGAGAAAGTGGCAGTCCCTAGACCTGTGCAGGGTCTCCTAAAGAACAGTTTCATAGATCTAGTAGCCTGCAAGATGACTAAGAAGTTACAAGGATGCGTATCCCACCAGAAGGCAAGAATTTTGAGAAAACGGAGACTTCCACAATGAATGAACTGCCTTCTAAGCTATTTCCTGGTTTCTGGTAGGTTTAGACAGACAGGAAAACCATCTGTCCAGGATGTTTTACTGGGAATTTCTGCACTGGGTGGGACTTCAGACCAGATTATCTAGGAAGATATTTCCAGCTCAGATTCCATGGACTGTACATATTTGCTATTAATAGGCAACATGATACTTTTTTAATCCCATGGCTGAAGGACATTACATTTTCATCCACTAAAGATAGATATATTAAAATATGGATTAGTTATAATCATCTATATTGTAGTGTTTGGAAGATATATTTCTGAAAAATTTAAACAACTCTGTGTTTCAGATACATATCATTTCAAGTAAAGATAAAATTTTAACTGAATAAGAGAAAGTGAAGGCTGAGTGTTTATCTGTTGTTGAATATACATTATTAACAGCTGCTATCAAGGGTATATTTTATTTGTTGATAAGTGTACAAACCATCATGCTTCTCGTGTTGTTCAGTTGCTAAGTCATGTCTGACTCTTGTGACTCCATGGACTGCAGCATGCCAGGCTCTCCTGTCTTTCACTATCTCCCAGAGTTTGCTTAGATTCTCATAGGATTTACTTATCTCTGTCTACACTTGTCCATCAGTTCGTCTAGCTATCCATCTTGGTAAATGTAAATTATGACACTGCTATATATTAAACAGAATAGTATAACCTTCTCAAATAGATAGTAACACTACAATGACCTAGATAATTGTAGCCCCAAACTGAAGTCTAAGAAACTGTTTTGAGGTTAGAAGGAAAAAGGAAATAGCAGTATCAAAGCCCCACTAAAGGAAGTGCCAGATTCTAGCCTGTTATTTATGATGTGCTCTAATGCAAAACTTAGAACTTTTCCACATGAGGTTACATTTGATTAAATATAACTTTTGGAGTCCCCTAGATTATTAGCGTGGCCCAGCTGTCTTTGAGATACTCGAATGGATTTCTATGTTATCATTTCAAGAAAGGCATTCAAGAAATTTCAGACAGGTGATAGATGAAGCAAGAGTAATATTTGAATGGAGACAAAGCACAAAAGACTCTTTTCAGGTCTTCTCACTGGAGAGATAGATATCAAAAGCATTATGATTTAGATATTTTTTTCTTATTTTAAAAAAATTAGTATATATCCTTCCTCTCCAGAGAATGCTAAACTTGAAAGCCAACAGATGTTTTGTTTAATTTTGGATTAACTATTCTCCATGCTGTAATATTTTTCAAATTGTTGGGTTCTATTTTACACAATTTGAAGCATCTCTAATCCAGCTTTGAAATCTAGTTTGTGCTGTTTTCTGCTTTCCCCGCTGCGGTCTTATTAGATCATTGCAGTTTGACATTGAGGAACGGAGTCAGTCCACTGGAACGACGTCTTTTCTCACAGGAACCTCAGATGACCTTCATACTCTGAGGAGTGATGGAGAAGCATTTTAGTAGAACTCTCATACTTCTCCGTTACCTACATTATGATGATGATCAAACATTTATTCATATTTCATTTTCTTAGGAAATATTTCCTTTTTATGATAGACCATGAAAATTCAGGGATTCATTCTAGAATAATTTGGAATTTCCTCTCTGTTAATATTTTGCTTCCTGAGGGCACAAATAATTAGTAACCTAAAGCTTTCAGAAGAAGAGTATCTTTTCCTTACTAGTGGTCACAATAATTTCAAAGTACAGAAGCAGGTTAAACAAACTTCTTGTTGATACTCTGTATTATGATTGGGCTTATGAGGTTTGTGGGTTCTGATTGGAATTAAAAGTACAATAAATAAAATGCATTTAATATATTAGCAGCCATGCAAACTAGTAGCCACAAGTGACACTGATTTATGTCCTAACATGCAATAGTATATGAGTACAACATAATTACAATTCTCTGACTATATGTCTCTGTCTCCAGGGACCATTTCACCCCTTCTCACAGTCCATGGTAACAAAATAGGGGTATTGAGCAGTATTTCCTCTGGGCTTGGATGCAATATTTTGTAAGCTGATTTTCATCTACATACCCATTAAGGTTAAATCAGGGATGTGGAGAAATCGAAACTCCACTTGAATACCTAAGTAGAGCATAAGGAATGAGGACTAATATGTCTATAGTATTTGCTCTGGAAAGTCCTGGGGATATGATTTAACCTTGGCAGCAGATAGGATTTAACCTTGGCATGCTCAGAGCATGGCTTATTTGGAAGTAACAGGCTACAGGAGTTCAGCCTTATGTAGTTCCTTAAAGAAAGTCTATTTTCTTCAATAGAAAGTAGGGGGAAAAGGAAAACAGGGACAGACTTTATTTTCTCAGGTTCTAAAATCACTGTGGATCATGACTGCAGTCATGAAATTAAAAGACACTTGCTCTTTGTAAGAAAAACCATGGCAAACCTAGACAGTATATTTAAAAAGCAGAGACATCACTTTGCCAACAAAGGTCCACACAGTCAAAGCTATGGTTTTTCCAGTAGTCATGTACAGATGTAAGAGTTGGACCCTAAAGAAGGCTGAGCTCCAAACAATTGATGCTTTTGAACTATGGTGTTGGAGAACACTCTTAAGGGTCCCTCGGACAGCAAGGAGATCAAACTAGTCAATCCTAAAGGAAATCAACCCTGAATATTCATTGGAAGGAGTGGTGCTGAAGCTGAAGCTCCAATACTTTGGCCGCCTGATGTGAAGAGCTGACTCACTGGAGAAGACTGTGATGCTGGGAAAGATTGAAGGCAGGAGGAGAAGGAGGTGATACAGAATGAGATGGTTGGATGGCATCACTGACTCAGTGGACATGAGTTTGAGCAAACTCTGGGAGATAGTGAAGGACATGGAGCCTGGCATTCTGCAGTCCATGAGGTTGCAGAGTTGGATAGGACTGAGCACCTGGACAACATGGATATGAGCTCCCAAACAGTATGAATCATGAATGTTTAACTTATTGGAAAGGGTGAGACTTTTCCACCTAGTTGCAAATTAGTAAAGTCCCATAAAACAGACCATCTTGGCCTTTATGTCACTACCTAGTTCTTCTCTAGCTAAAATTTCTGTAGAGTTTTTGAATGAGAAATTACTCCTCTGCAGTTAGGAATTGGCCTCTGCTTAGTCTAATATAGCCCCCACAGTGCATAAATTGGATTGGCCAAAAAGTTTGTAAAGCGTTACAGAAAACCGCCCAGAAAAGTTTTTGGTCAACTCAAAATAATGTCACTCTGCTCTTGTGAGATTAGGTTCCCCAAAACTGCCCAAATGTAGTCCCCATCCTGCCCTTCTTTTTTTTTTTTTTCTTAGCTTTTTATTTTGTATTGGGGTATAACCGATTAGGGCTTCCCTGGTATCTCAGCTGGTAAAGAATCCACCTGCAATATAGCAGAATCCAGTTTGATCCCTGGGTTAGGAAGCTCCCCTGGAGGAGGGCATGGCAACCCACTTCAGTATTCTTGCCTGGAGAATTCCCATGGACAGAGGAGCCTGGAGGGCTACAGTCCATGGTGTTGCAAAGAGTCAGACACAGCTGAGCAACTAAACACAGCACATAGTGGATTAACAATGTTATGATAGTCTCAGGAGAACAGCAAAGGAATTCAGCCATACATATACATGTTTCCATTTGCCCTCAAATTCCCCTCATGCCCAGGCTGCACATAACATTGAGAATATTCCCCGTGCTATACAATAGGTCCTTGTTGGTTATCTAGTGTAAATATAGCAGTGTGAATGTGTCCGTCCCAAACTCCCTAACTACCCCTTCCTCCAAGGTAACCATAAATTCGTTCTCTAAGTCTGCGAGTTTGTCTTGTAAATAAGCTCGTCCGTGTCATTCCTTTTTAGATTCTGTATATAAGGGATGTCATATGATAATTCTCTTTGCCTATCTCCCATCACTCTCCTTCCTTTCATTCTCATCCCTTGTCCTGTATCATTTGGACAGTGCCCAACCTCAGGGATTTGGCTTCCTGGAGGATATGTTTATTCTTCCAGTGGGACAGGTACATTACAGCAGCCTGGCATTAGTTTTTAATCTTGCACTATTCCTAGCAAATGTGTTTGAGCACTAATCTTTTAATACATGTATAGTTATTTATAAATTATGTGAACTACTGTAGTAGTACATTTTTATACATATGCAAATTGAAATGATTACATTAAAGTAAACATAATTAGAAAATCTCTTGTTTGCATCTGTACCCCAACAGATCATCTTGCACATTCCCTGGAGAGTTTGCACCTGACTTCAGAGATCACTGCATTATAATTTGGGTGTTTGTAATTATGTCCTTAAACTGGACTGTGTATTCTGTAAGGCAATACAATGCATGGTTAATTCAGTTTTATACTCATGGAAGTTAGCACAGCGTCTTGGACATAAAAATGACTTCAGTGATGGTTCTTCTGTATGGATCAATGAATTTCCACCTCTGCGTCTTTTCTTTCATTACTATTTCTCTCAAAAATGTTTTCCCTTCCCTTTGTTTTCATCTGACCTGTCTCTCAAGGACAAGTTCAAGTCTTTTATTCCCATGAATCCTTTTCTGTCACTTTATATCCCATGATATCTTTCTTCTCACCTATAGAAGCATTGGCTTTGCTACTCACTTGGCATGTCTCATTGAGTGTCTGAAGACATATCTTGAATGACATATTTTCATGCATGTATATTTCCAGATAGATTGCAAGCTCTTCTTTGCCTCTAACACAATACCTTACTCTTGCTATATTTACATAAAAGTCATTCTATAAATATTCATTGAACAGATGACAAAGTTATCAATTCACACAGCTACACTTTTGACTCAAAATTGTCATAAGTGTGTTTGACATTCTGTTTTCCTATAGACATTTAAAAACAGCTCTTCTTCCTCCAGAGCTCCATAACTGGCTCATATTCTCACAGGGACCCAATTTGAAAAAACTAAGGTCATAAACTTTGGAAAAAATTGGGGATGCAACATGTCTCTTCAGCATGCACATAAAATCACAGTTCTGTGGTTCCAGGAGCAGCAGACACAGGGCTCCTGAGACACAGTCATGCATGTTTTTAGATCACTGTGACAGATCAAATCATGAGCCTGACCGAAAAGTCAATGTACATAGTTTATTTAAAAACAATTGCTCATGCCTTTAAACATTGCTAAGTTCTGTTTAAGATCTAAATTTTTAAGTTCTGAGGACTCATACATTCCATTCAGAAGATTCTGCTGTTTCCCTGGGGCAGTTCCTTGGAACTCAGCTCCCAACACACGTGATCCATGGATTAGGAATTTCAACCTTTAGCAGTTGGCAGCTAAACCAAAGGATGCAGATTTCATATAAATTAAGACTTCAGCAAAATCTTCAACAAAAATGATCACTGTCTGATTATGTGGGTATGGTAACAGTCCTGGCTTTAAGTTAGCCATACTTTCTGCTATCCTACTTTATGCCCATATAGAGAAATAAGGAAGGCATTTTCCAGCTTAACAAAAATATTTCTAGTTGCCTAGAGCCCAGAAATGATTACAATTTTACTTTCATGTTTTAAAATTGCGTGATTTCTTCCTATCAAAAACCTGGTAGCATTTTTTATTCTACGTGGATAATGCTTAATAAATGCTTATTGGATGACTCAGAATAGAAAATAAATGTGTCTACTGGTGAAGGAGTGAGATTCATGTTCTACTAAATCTCCCATTTTCCTCTCAGTATGTATCTTGGCAGAGATTATTAATATATTCCATCTGTCTCTAAAGGCATTTGAAGATTGATTCTTTTATTTTACCCTCACGGTAACCCTGAAAGATAGGTGGGCAGGTCTTATCCACCAGTAAACAGATGACAAAACTGGGCTCCAATAGACTTGCTGATATCAGTCTTAAGTGTGGAGACTTTCTCTAAAAGCTAAGTATGTGTGTGCCAGGGGAGTCAAAGAGACGAGGAAAGAATGTAACAACTCTAAGAAGCAATATAGGGTGAAAGGAAGATTTCCGTATTGACAAATTGGACTAGATAATTCTTTGTTGTAGGAATCTGTCCCCTGTATTGTAGGATAAGTGCTAGCCTCACCCCTGGTCTCTGTCCACTAAACACCAGGAACATCTCCCCTCCCTCTAGTCATGACATTAAAAATGTCTCCAGACATGGCCAGATGTCCCCAGGGAGCAGAAGTGAGCTTCCACACACAGCCCGCCCCCCCTCCATCGCCTGCATTGAGAACTTCTGAGCTAATGGGAGACAGAAGTGACTTGGAATTGTCTAGTAAACATAAAATAAGTCAGGGTCAGTCCACATAATTTGTTCACACATTTTCTTCACCAATATTTCCTGAGCTCTCACTGTGTAAGTTATCTATCATAAGGCACTAAAGAAACTACAGAGAAAAGCAGGACATGACCCAGCCCACAAGAAATTCAGAGTCTGGTTTAAAAAAAAAGAAAGAAAGAAAAGGTCACGTAGACAACTGTGAGAGGGTTTTTAAAAAACATTTAATCAGCAGATAATCAGTTTACAATCTTGTGATGTTTTCTGCCATACACCAACATGAATCAGTCATAGGTATGCATACAATAAACCCTACATATATGCCTAGGTTTATTGAATGTGTACAACTTGCAAGGCGTTGGACTAGTTATGTCCCACATTGTGGTGAGACCCAAGGGGAAATAAGGCCCATAGTGAAAAACAAAACTATAAGGAGACAGCCTATGTGCAAGAGGTTTTCAAAATGGTTGGAAAATTGGTGGGGGTGAGGGGCAGAACTAGGAATAAAGGCTAACGTTAGTATAGAACTAAATGAGGCTACTTAAAAAAAAGTATAATAAAATCTTTAATATGATCCTGAATATTAGTTCACAAGGAATCTTCTTTGAAAAGCAGGATTGCAGAAGTAAGAGAAAGCCTTATGCATGTGGGAGAGGAGTGGGACACGGGGAAGAAATCCTAGACCAGAGTCACAAAGATAATGGGTCACCCAGATTCAATACTTGGGTTTTTCTTGAATTCATTATATATTATTTCAACAACATTTTATTCTATTTCATTTGCATTTTTGATGACTCTGAAGCTATTTGTTGTTTAGGATCATAACTTCCCTTCTCTGCTGGCCAGGACATTTTATTTTTTAATCTTCCACTTCATTTCTTCCCTTATTACAAAAGCACAGAGAACAGTTAGAAATTACAGATAATCAAATGAAAATGATAAAATACACACAATCTTACCATCCTAAAGACAACCTCTCTTTAGACTTTACCCTTGTCATTAAATTTCTTCATAGCTTGTTCTTTTGCACTTAGCATTATGGATGTTTTTTTTCCTTTCAATAAATGAACATATGCAGCATCTTTTAGTGATGCTTTAGTATTTGCTTTATGTAGGTGAGTCATAATTTATGAACTAATCTTCCATCGCTGGTCTTTCATGTTGCTTTAAATTTCTCTTATCACAGGCTGGACTGGGATACTTGCGTATGTGATTACATTCCCTTAATTACTTTCTCAGAATAATGTCTCAGTAGTTTCCCATATTTTCACCCTCAAGGACTCCTTTTATTATTGTTCCCTCCTGGGTCCCACGTTTGAAAAGATACAATCTACCAAACTACATTTGGTATTTTTTTTTTTCAACCCAAAGGCTTAAATAAACTGCTAATCAAAACTTGAATCAGCATGAGATTATTTACGACGTTAAGATGATCTAATTCCAGCCTAAAGCGAAGACCCTTGATATGCCTGTTGGCTTCTGCAGTCTCATCCTACAGGAACCGTATTCTTTCTGTGAGTTTTTCCGAAATCTTAGAATTTGCAAATGCTATTTTTGCAGCTGCCTGCTGTTGCTTGGGGCTGAAAGGGAAAATACTTAGAGTCAGTGAGTTGCTTTAGGCTAGCAGAAGAGAAATATAGGCATGATTGCTTAAATACATCAAATGGTTATTCTGTTTCCTGTGACCTGCTGGTATATTCCACATAATTGCTCTTTCCTTGGAAATAGCTCATTCTGGGAACTAACTGCTGGAGAACAAGGTTTTAATCTGATGTGATTTTTTAAAAAATGGCCCAAATGGACCATTTCTGAAAGTCTGTGACCCAAACTGGTCAAACGTGGGGAGCCCTGAAGTCATCCCCCAGATGTGTATTGTTTGATACAGCCTGGCTCTGTTGCTTGCCAGGGAGTGACAGCTGCAGGGCTAATCCACGGAGAAGCTCAGAGCCTCACTCCTTCCCAAAAGGAAATTCACTTTGGCCACTGCTTCTTGTCAGTTACACTGCTTTGTTTAATGGCGTGATGTCCAGAATAGCTCTTTGGACCCAACCAGTAAGGAAAGAACTTCAGTGCTTACTTGGATGATCTAAATTTAGCTCATTTTCTGAGCTGTCTGATGCCAGCGGGTTAAATGATTTGGCTCCTGGACTGAGGTTTGGGTTACAGAATTCTTAGGCGGGTTCTTCTCTGCAGCTTTGTGAATTCAGTTTAGGTTTTGCAGAGGCTTTGCATATGCACAACGGTGGTGGTGGAAGGGTTTCCGGGACTGTTTCAGCAACAATTCCAAGCCAGACTTTTCAGCGTGGGTCTTCTGCATGGCGGTGAGCCAGGCTCTGCTGTGCCAGAGAGAGCCGACGTCCAGCAGCCCGAAGCCCAGCTGTGCTCGGGGTCTTGCCAGTACGTCTGATGACACAGAGAGTCTCCCATGGCGAAGGCATCTCATGTCCAGCATAGAGAGATGAATTCATCAAAAATTTTGGAAACATTTGAAACTGTACTCTGATCTTGCTGTTTCTTAGAGAGCAAAATTCAGTATAGAGTAGGCTGATTCCTGTTGAAACAAATCTAAATGCTTCAAGCACCCACAGAACCTCATGGAGGCAGCACAGTCACCTAAAGCAGCTTACTGCATGGGCTGTGGGTGGCATCAGCATAAGACTTCCTGAGAGAGGATTGACTAAGGGCAATAGCAAGGGTGGCAGAGTCAGGCTTGCCAGGGCTCAGACACTAGAATCCAGATGTCTGCCAATGTTCTCTGGGGTCCTTGGAGCAGTAGTTGCTGAACACAGTGAGCGCTGCACCCCCTTCTACATCCCCAGGGGCTCTGCCTTTGCCTGAATTCCATATTATCCATAACATTTTGTTTAGTCAAAAAAAAATACACTGCAGAAAAAATGGAGCAAAAGAACTACAGAAATAAACTACAAAGCTTTTAAAACTGCTGATAAGAAATAATCCATGAGTATGCAGGGAAAGAAACTGAGGCCCCGAAAGTGCAAAATACTCGCAACTTAAGTTCAAAGGCTGTCTAAGTTCAAGAGTGACACTTGGACCTAGAAGTCTCCATCCTTCCTCTTCCCCTCCTCCAACCTCTTCACCCCACCCCCGTTCTTCATTGCCTTCTCCATCTTCGTTTACTGTATGTATATATATATTTTTTTACTGGAGTATAATTGCCTTACAGCATGTTACTTTCTGCTATACAACACAGTGAATCAGCTATGTATATATACACATATCTCCTCCCTCGTGGACCTTCCTCCTACCCCCTCCCACCCCACCCCTCTAGGCCATCACAGAGCCCTGAGCTGAGCTCCCCGGGCTTTACTGTAGGTTCCCACTAGCTGTTTGATACATGGTTGTGTGTATGAGTCAATCCTAGTCTCCCAATTCATCCCACCCGCCCCTTCTCCCTCTGTGTCCACATATCTGTTCTCTACGTCCGTGTCTCTATCCCTGCCCTGGAACTAGGTTCATCTGTACCATTTTTTTTTTTTTAGATTCTATATACATGGATAAATATACAATATTTGTTTTTTTATTTTTCTGACTTCACCCCACACAACAGACTTTAAGTCCATCCACATCTCTACAAATGACCCAATTTTGTTCCTTTTTATAGAACGAAAGTAATATTCCATTGTATATATGTACTACATCTTTAGCCATTCCTCTGTCAATGAACATGTAGGTTGTTTTCACGTCTTGGCTATTGTAAATAGTGCTGCAGTGAACATTGGGCTACATGTGTCTTTTGAGTTATGATTTTCTCAGAGTATGTGCCCAGTAGTAGGATTGCTAGACCATATGGTAGTTCTATTTTTCATTTTTTAAGGAACCTCCATACTGTTCTCTGAAATGGCTATGTCAATTTACATTCCCACCAACAGTGTTAGAGGGTTCCCTTTTCTCCACACCCTCTCCAGCATTTATTGTTCATAGAATTTTTGGTGATGGCCATTCTGACTGGTGTGAGGTGATACTTCATTGCAGTTTTGATTTGCATTTCTTGAATAATGAGAGATGTTGAGCATCTTTCCACGTGCCTCTTGATCATCTCTGTGTCTTTCTTGGAGAAATGTCTGTTTAGGTCTTCTGCCCAGTATTTCGGAGAAGGCAATGGCAACGCACTCCAGTACTCTTGCCTGGAAAATCCCTTGAACGGAGGAGCCTGGTAGGTTGCAGTCCATGCGGTTGCGAAGAGTCGGACACAACTGAACGACTTCACTTTCACTTTTCACCTTCATGCATAGGAGAAGGAAATGGCAACCCACTCCAGTATTCTTGCCTGGAGAATCCCAGGGATGGCGGAGCCTGATGGGCTGCCGTCTATGGGGTCGCACAGAGTCGGACACGACTGAAGCGACTTAGCAGCAGCAGCAGCAGCAGCCCAATATTTAATTGGGTTGTGTGTTTTTCAGATATTGAGCTGCATGAGTTGTATATTTTTAATTGTTGGTAAAGGTAGAAAGAATAAGCTAAATTGTGTGATATCTATATAAGATTTGCTCAGGCTTGATTATTGTCCCATCTTAATCCCAGTTCACCTTAGTTTTAGCTGGAGTTTGAATAGAAGGATATTTTGAACAAGAGTTTTCATATCAGCTCTCTTATCAACTCATTTTAAGCAAGGTGACTGGTTTCAGGATTCTCCTAGAATAAAACTTGGCTGTTATTTGTACGCACACACTTACACTTTCATCCCTAGTTTTGTAAGAGTTGGTAGATTGTTAGCTCAGTTCAGTTCAGTCGCTCAGTCATGTCCGACTCTTTGTGACCCCTTGGACCACAGCATGCCAGGCCTCCCTGTCCATCACCAACTCCTGGAGTTTACCCAAACTCATGTCCATTGAGTTGGTGACGCCATCCAACCATCTCATCCTCTGTCGTCCCGTTCCCCTCCTGCCTTCAATCTTTCCCAGCATCAGGTAGATAGTTAACTGAGGGTCATTATTTGCTCCCTGTTGTAATTTCATCTAAAGGACATTACCTAGAGATTTTTACAAATGAAATCTGAAAAAATGCCTTTGTTAGTGATGACTGGTCAAGAGAGAATGACAAATGGTGGGGGCTATTTGAGGATACTGAACACTTGATGGTCCTGAAACAAGCAGGGCCACTAGACACAGTTCCCATGGCAATTCTGGCCCAACCAGCCACAGTTCCTTAAGGCATGGGAAAATGCCTCATGTCCTGAAACACTCCAGCTTAGCTCACATCATCTGAGGCTGCAGTTCTCAAGGAGAGGAGAGCCAGGGCATTTCCAGCAGAGCCTCTGGGACAATGTCAACAAGCAGCCTTGCCCTCCTCTGAGCTGGTGGATGTTCTGGGCCCCCCTGCCATGACCCCTTTTCCTCTCCCTCTCCTCCCCTTCCCATGCTGGAAAAGATCTCATTCTCTGGGTTTTTGGGGTTGTTCTTTTCTTTTCTCCTTGATAGTCCTGTACTTCTCTCTGCCAATGTCTACTGTTACAGACTGTGTTGTGTCTGCAGCACGGCCCCCACCCCGCCACATTCATATGTTGAAGCCCTACCTGCTAATGTGACTGTACTTGGAGACAGAGCCTTTAAGGAGGTGTTGAGGTCAGAGAAACCTGTATGCAGGTCAGGAAGCAACAGTTAGAACTGAACATGGAACAACAGACTGGTTCCAAATAGGAAAAGGAGTACGTCAAGGCTGTATATTGTCACCCTGCTTATTTAACTTATATGCAGAGTACATCATGAGAAATGCTGGGCTGGAAGAAGCATAAGCTGGAATCAAGATTGCCAGGAGAAATATAAATAACCTCAGATATGCAGATGACATCACTCTTATGGCAGAAAGTGAAGAGGAACTAAAAAGCCTCTTGATGAAAGTGAAAGAGGAGAGTGAAAAAGTTGGCTGAAAGGTCAACATTCAGAAAACTAAGATCATGGCATCTGGTCCCATCACCTCATGGGAAATAGAAGGGGAGACAGTAGAAACTGTGTCAGATTTTATTTTTGGGGAGCTCCAAAATCACTGCAGATGGTGACTGCAGCCATGAAATTAAAAGACGCTTACTCCTTGGAAGGAAAGTTATGACCAACCTAGATAGCATATTAAAAAGTAGAGACATTTCTTTGCCAACAAAGGTCCGTCTAGTCAAGGCTATGGTTTTTCCAGTGGTCTTGTATGGATGTGAGAGTTGGACTGTGAAGAAAGCTGAGTGCCGAAAAATTGATGATTTTGAACTGTGGTGTTGGAGAAGACTCTTGAGAGCCCCTTGGACTGCAAGGAGATCCAACCAGTCCATCCTAAAGGAGATCAGTCCTGGGTGTTCATTGGAAGGACTGATGCTGAAGCTGAAACTCCAATACTTTGGCCACCTCATGCGAAGAGTTGACTCATTGGAAAAGACCCTGATGCTGGGAGGGATTGGGGGCAGGAGGAGAAGGGGACGACAGAGGATGAGATGGGTGGATGGCATCACCGACTCGATGGGCATGAGTCTGAGTAAACTCTGGGAGTTGGTGATGGACAGGGAGGCCTGGCGTGCTGCGATTAATGGGGTTGCAAAGAGTCGGACACGACTGAGTGACTGAACTGAATTGAACTGAACTGAGGTCAGAAGGTGCTGGTTCCATGGAACTGGCATTCTTATGAGAAGAGAGAGAGACTCCAGAGGCCCCTTTCTCTCTGTGTTCCCACTGAGAAGAGGCCGTTGAGCACTGGTGAGAAGGCCGCTGTCCACCAGTCAACAGGAAAGGTCTCTTGAGAAATGGAACTTGGTGGCACCTTGATTTTGAACTTCTAGCCTTCAGAACTGTGGGAAAATACATTTCTGTTGTTTAAGCCCCTCAGTCTGTGGTATTCTGTTATGGCGTCTGAGTTGAAGAACTACTATTTAGCCAAAATTTGATGTGAACATTTTGAGGGCACTAGGACGTCATGGAAAAGTCTTTTCTTCACAGTCCCACTAACTTCAGGTCAATAAAGAGCTGTTAATGTTTATTCATGCCACGTGCCTATATACTGATGTGTGCATGTGTTTTCATGTGTGTTTCTGAGTTCAGAAACAGTCACATACAAACTCAAATATGCTTGTTTCTACAAAAATAGTTAACATTAATTGAGCACTTACTACATGTGATAAATTCTGCTAAGTACTTCATATTATGTCCTAATCCTTACAATAAGCCTCTGAGGAATATGTTCTTATTTCCTTTATCTAATTGAGAAAACCAACATGTAAAGAGGTCAAGTAGCATGCCCATAGAACTTAAGCAGCTTGTTTCCAAAGCTCATGTTCTTAACCACCTCATCACAGTGTTTCCCATTTTTCTTTCTAGTAGCCCTTGTTCTTGTATATACTGCAAAGTCCCAGAGTCGGATAAAAGTCAGACAGGGCTTTCAAAGATACATAAAACACAAAATAGCATACAGATAGGGATGAAGGGAAAATAAGAGTCAGAATGGAATTTGGATCTAGAAATGAAGAGAATGTACATGTGTGTTTACCTTGAAGGTTTCTGGCAGCCAACAAGAAAATGGAAAGCTAGTCACTGTCACAATATACTGTGTCCTTAAGTTAAACATGTGCCAATTGCTCAGCAGAAACACAGGTTCTCTTGTAATTAAAGCCAGGCAAGCATTTCTCCTAAATGTGCCTGATACAATGAACAAAATAATTGATTCCCTAGAGCAGACAAAATGGTGAGTTCCCTGGAAATGTAACAAAGACATGTGTGTGTATATACACGCATATGTACACACACACATAGCCGCATCCTCATAGTTGCTCATGTTACCAGTCCTTCCATTTTTCACCTAGTAACTCTGGGTCAAAAATTAGCAAAAGTCGATGCCAACCACCAGGTCCTTCTGAGAGTCCAAAGATGCACTGACGGGATAACACAACTATGACACCAGTGAAGGAACCAGGATTTAGAGAACGTTTTCCAAGCAGGATGTGGTGACGCAAGAGTGGATTATGAAACCAAGCTGGCGGACCTCAGTCAGAAGTCTGAACAACTAAGTAGGAGAAAACAGAAGATTTCAGAGTATATTGCAAATGGCAAAATAAGTTTTGTTTTATGAGACGTTTCAGTACATTTCTATCTGTACATATACCTGTGTATGCTTATAACTAAAAGAATGTCTTTTGTTCTGCCAAAAGCTAGCCTTGTTTGGTTGCATTTACAAAAACAGATATTGTCCTCCCATGTTCAGATTCAGCCATTTTAGTTATAAGATGGATAAAAATGGGCTCCTATAGCATGATCAGATCCAGTAAATATGCTTGGAGGCTATGGAAATGTGAATCTAGGGAAGTTTCTCTGGCAGTTGCTGAAGAAGGGACTCTGGATCAAAGAGAAATTGTTTTTTGAATTGGATATGGGTGAGAAGGATGGGAATCCAGGCTATACGGCTGGGACAGGAAATGGCACAAACGATGATAGCAATTCTCTGCAGTTAGTCACCATGACAACTTCTCTTAAATGTGTGCAACATAAAGTCCTAGCACTTCAGGGTAAAAAAAAAAAAATGTGCTTTTTGAGAACATGAGTATATTGCTTTGTTCACTTAGCATGCATCCTCTCATAAGGCATTCAAACACTTTGCATCAGACTTCAGTAATGAAAAATGGTATAATATGTACTTAATAACAGATAGCTTTTTATTATTTTAAAAATGTAATGCTTGTATTAAGATGTTTGTCAATAAAAAACCAACTGGCAGTTTCACTTGACATATTTGGTCATTTGTCTTTGTTTTCAGGGTCCCTCATGAGTTTTCAGAAGAGTTTTATCTGGGATATTGAAAGCACCTCTCATTCCCAGGGGTCATAATTCACAGGGTTAATTTACACCAACAGAGAGACAACTCTCAAATGTACATCTCAAGTCTACACCTTTATTATGAGTCATAAGACTTCTGCGTTTATTTGTCTACTTAAGTATGTTAAAGACAACTCAAAATGAGCATACCTTATATCAATATCATGAGCATTATCCTAGAAGTCTTCAAATGCTGTAGCACATAGCATGATCAACATTCAAAAACCAAGGCATGACTTTTGATATCTCACCTCCCTCCCTCTCTCCATGTCGAATCCATCACTAGGTTCTATTGATTCAAACATCTCTTTAATCTTCCATTTTCATCTTTACTAATACCATAGTCCAAGCCACCATCACTTTCTTGAACCTCTAGTCATTGCCTAACTGATCTATCCATATGTACTCTTGCTTCTTTACAATCTATTTCCCAAACCAAAGTCAGAGTTATATTTTTGAAATTCAAATTTAGTTATGACTTTTCTCCCACCTTCCTCCTCCAATGCTTAAAATATTTCAATGATTTTCTGAGATACTTAGGATAAAAATGAAACTCTTTAACATGGTTGATCCATCAGAAGGCATACTCAAAGTGTTTAGCTGAAAATAATTTCTTGAAGAAACTATTGCATCAGTAGGAGAAGATTTAAGGGAATCAACCAGCAGTGGTGGGGCAGCCAATGACACTGGTTATGGAAGGAGCTGGATCTGTGAGAAGGATGTATAATCAAGCAGCCCGTGACCACTGCCAGCATCATGTATACCTGGAAGGGCCAGGAAGAGATATCCTGACTCCTCTCCTTTCTCACCTTCTAATCTCCTGCTGGTACTTCTTACTGACTACACAAAACTGGAAGCCAGAGGGCAGAGAAGCCCAGGTGATGCAGTCACAGGGGTGAGTCTTCCAAACAGAAGAGGAAAGAGAATAGCAAAGTATTGATCTGGGTACAATTGTAGGACAGAGTTGTCTCCTGGGCAACACTAGGAAAGTAGTTAGTCTAAGTCATTTGAATTGATTTTAAAAGAAAATTTAAGGGCTATTTGGTGAGCTATCACTGTCCCTCACCTAGTTATTTATAGACTTATTAAGCTGCTTTAGAGGACCTAGAATTGATTGGCCTTAGACAGAACCCTAGAGTGTGGGCATTGGTAAAAGAAGCAGGAGGTAGAGATAATCATTTTGCATGGTAATCTATAGCTTTCAGGCTGCTTGCACAGTAAGACGCCTTGTTAACCAGTTAAATGGCAAGAAACTCTGTCTAGCAATCTCCACCCTCCTCTCTAGACTTCCCCACTTACCTGATCTGCTGGTCCAACAGTAGACTAACACATTCAGAAGCATGAACCTACACCTCAGTCTTTTCCTTGTTGACCAGAAGCCAAGGCTAGTTCTTTTTGAGACAACTTTGCAAGGTAACTGGTTTGCAGCCTTGTTTTATGCACCTCTTAAAATCCTTTAATCTGACACATTTTACAGAAATCTATTTATCACGCATTTCTGAGCACTTGCTGTGTCCCATGCTCTGCAATGGATGCTGGCTGGTATGAGGCTGGACAACCCCAACTCCTTGACTTCCTGTTTTATGTGAAATTTGAAATAAATGTTCACATTTGTCATTATTCAATTGGAAAGGGTCACATTTATTTTTTGCTTGCTTCCTTAGGCTGTTTTTTTCTACAATAATAAAGTCAGCCTGTCTGCGGCTAGCATCTGTGGAAAGTAGCAACACAGGCAGCTGGCATGACTGTGACCAGTTTCCAGGGCAAACTTGTGGTTTGGGAGGCATCTGTGTTTTATGTGGGGCTGGAAATAAGCTGTTTATTTCCCATCTCTAGAGGCAGGCAGGCAGTGGTGACAACAGAAGTAACTGACTCTAGGAATCTTGACTACTCATTAAGTTGCTTTCAGAGTGCTGAATGCATTTTAGTCAGGGGAGGGGGTATGTCTTAGCCAGACCACCTGCTGTTGGGCTGTGCCTCTTATCTCCTTTATACCTTCCCACTTTTCACACAAATGAATCAGAACAAGTATTTCTCATTCACCCCTCTTAGTTTTCCCCATCCTCATGTTTGATACCATGGAAATAAGTTTCAGTGGTATGTCCCCTAATAGACTATTACATTACACGTTTTCAAACACAATGTTCCACACACTGTAATAGGTGATGGATGGTCAAGAAGAGATTTAAAAACATGAAACCGAGTCAATTGGAATAGGGGTGGGGCAGGTGCCTCATGGACCACTAGCTTCCT
This sequence comes from Cervus elaphus, assembly GCF_910594005.1. Taxonomy (NCBI): domain Eukaryota; kingdom Metazoa; phylum Chordata; class Mammalia; order Artiodactyla; family Cervidae; genus Cervus; species Cervus elaphus. The sequence continues at coordinate 44,410,057 of NC_057817.1, read as the reverse complement.
TTTGTTCAGGGAAGAGTCAGTCACCGTCTTCAGCTGCAGAGGACAGACTTCAAAAACATACATAACTAGACAAGAGCAAGACAATAAAAACAAAAACTTCAGAATTCTGGGCACAGAGCTTCATATTCCACAAAGAGATGGAGACTTCATCTTTGGGGAAGGCCATCTCTGTGGGTTTCTGTTAGATATGTTCATGGAGAGTCAAGACTCTGAAGGGGAAAAGTTTGAGTTCCAAGAGGCCAAAAGGTATGAAGAGACTATCATGCAATGTTATTTTAATGATGGATGAAAGTGGTATCTTTGCAGATTGTTTACTTAACTAAGAGGCAGAGAGGAAACACAGCATCACTGTGAAGAGCCCCAGCATTTACAACCAGCCTAGTTAGTTAGTGTTAGTCGCTCAATCATGTCTGACTCTTTGTGAACCCATGGATTGTAGCCTACCAGGCTTCTGTGTCCGTGGGATTTCCCAGGCAAGAATACTGGAGTGTGTAGTCATTGCCTTCTCCAGGGGATCTTCCTGACCCAGGGATCAAACCCTGGTCTCCTGCATTGCAGGCAGATTCTTTACCATCTGAGTCGCCAGAGAAGCCCCTGCCTGGACTTAAATCCTAGCTCTACTCCCTACTAAATGCTGTGACTTTAACAACTTTTTAAAAAACTTTCTCTGTGCCTCAGTTTTTCATCTGTAAATTTTCATTAATAAGACTAGTATATGACTCAGAGTTGTAGCAAGAATGTAAGAAAAATGACAGAGAGCCTGGCTTACAGGAAGCTCTCTAACTGCCGGTTCATTTGTTACTGTGTGGAGCTAGATCTCTTCTCCATCTGGATTTGGACTGCTCTTTAAATGGATTACAAATTATTGCTTGTCCCTGGGAAAAGCTTTGTTTTTATTTGGGCAAAGACCATGCAACCCCACTGGTGGGCAGAGTTGAACTGTTATGAGCTGTGTACCTAATAAGGAGAGAAGAAATCAGCAGCCCAGAGTTAGTGAATGGCCAAGTACAAGAACAAAAGCCAAATCTGTAGAACACAGAAGCATTCCCTGGAGACTACCCCCAATTCATTGGAAAGATCAGGTGAAATTTGGGACTCCCCAGATTAAGCAGGTGGGGATGGGGCCTTTTCGATTTAGACCTTATCCATCCATCAGAGGTAATTTTAGGAGTCCTGGTAGAGTCAAGGCTGACATCCTAGCCACACGTAGCTGAGGAAGCAACCTCACCTTGCTCCAGATCCTCTGGGGAGGAAAATATGTCACTGGGGCTCTGACGGAAAGGCATGCTTTGATCTCTGCTTTGAGTACTCAGGAAGGAATGTTCCATAGCACGATTGCCATCTTTCCTCTGCTTCTAAGAAGGAGACAGAAGTCAAGCCAGAAATAAAGCTGTGTTCTTTATTTCTGTCATTGGAGATTAGGTAGATGACTAATCACCACTCTTCCTCTGTTTCCAAGCTAAATAAAAAAGCTTTTGAAATTACCAAGGAGAATGTTGGGGTACTGTACTGAGGTAATGTTGTACTATATATCTAGACTTTGCCACTCAGTCCAGGACTGATGAGCTGGTCTGGTGTGTGGAAACATATTTGGGAACTCTTGAGGCCAAATAGATTCTCAGTGTATCACCTAATTCTTTAGGTTGAAAATCTAGACCACATCATTTTATTTGACAAGGATTCCATGTCTCTGAAGGTACATTATGCTTGTAACTTTTTTCACTTTTCCCCCATTAAGTGTGGTTAACGGACTGGTGTTTGACTCAAAAGAAAGATAGAAAAAAGAAAAAAAAAAGATTTCTGGAGCCTTTGGAAACAACCCTTAAAAGTTCTGCCATCTGTTTCTGAATCACTCAGAAAACCAAGTGAAGAAATGCAAACTTTTCTTATAAAACTGAAAATATAGCAGCAGCTGTACTTTCAGAGGTGGTATGACCTGTTTTGGCACATGGATGTCTCCAACAGTTTATAGAATGCTGGACTGCCTATCTCAGCTCTGACTGTGATTCCTAAGTTAACAGCGAACTAGTGAGATGATTTGGTGCCATTTTGTCCTTTGTACTTTGATGTACAAATATACATTCTTATAGAGGTGCCTTGGGGGCATTAAGAGACATGCTGACTTTCCACCTGTGGGCAGGTGGAAAGTGTTGTCAAAGAACATAATCTGAAATCTTCTATGTTTGCTTCATTTGGTGTCTCCTTGCAGTGTTTACTTTCTTTCCCCATTATCGAAGATGATTTCTGTTTTATTAGTGATTCAACATTAAAAGGTACAAAATCCCTCTAAGACCCAAACAGAAAATAGTATCTTGCTTTAAGTAACCTTACTTTCTGAACTTCCTCACTAGCTGCCTTATGTAGGACAAGATACCCCCTTTTGATGGTTTCTGGGCACCCTCTCTTTATGTGTGAGATTAAGCAAATGATGCTTGACAAATCCTTTCCCATAACTTCTGACTATTAAACTGTCCCCTCAGAGTCATGCTTTTGTTGTTGTTGTTGTTTTTAACTTCACTTTGGGATTTTTAGGTTTATGTTCAATACCTTGGGAAAATAAAGATTTTCACAATTTAAAAATAAAGCCTGCTTCACATGGAGGGTAAAACTTAAGTACCACAGAGATGGCATTAGAGGACTGATGCATAAATGAGCTGGGAAAGGATCTGGATAAAGTTCGCAGTATAAGAGACAGGAAAAACCTGGCCTGTGCTTCACTGTATCCTTCAGACTTGTCTAGTTGCAAGTGACAGAAATCAACTCTAACTAGCTTGAGAAAAAGGAACAAGAGGGAATTCAGTGGAAGGGAACTGAAGAATCACAAAAATATAAAGAAATAGTAAAAGACAGAAATCAGGAGAAAAATATATGAAGGCACCTTCAGATCTTGATATTCAAATTCACAGACTTTTTTCTCAAGGAGCTCTTGAATATGCCCAAGCTCCATGGACCCAAAATTCCTGGAACTGAGTATCCCATGATTCCATCTTGGTCAATTGTCTAGTCCTACAACAACTATGGCAGGATCCTAGAACTTAGATTCATTCTTCAAATCCCACCTGCAGATGTGACCATGCTTTAGTTCGGTTGGGTCTTCAGATGTCAAGATAAAAGCATTAGACATGTGAGAGATTTACTGGGGGAAACACCTGTCAAGGATAAAAGAGGAGGGACAGAGGACACCATTCACGCAGATCTAATCCTTGTGAGGAAGAGAAGGAGGAAAACAAGATTGGACTGGCAGAATCTAAGACTGCAGCATTAAGAAAGCTTTGGCCAAGCCCATGGGAATCCTTGAGCCAAAGTCAAGAATCAGAAAATCCTTGCAACCTTGCAAGAAGTAGTTTGCCTTACTTCTTTCCTTTCATACTCAGAAACTGGCTGAGAGCCATCCGTGGGAAGGGTGGCCTTGGGCATGAATGTTGTGATGGACTCGGTGCAGCGGCTGGGGCCACCATCCATCAGTGACATTCTCATTGCAGGAGACCTGAGTAGTACATTCCCATGACTGCCACAGAGCTGTTCCTCAATAAGAGAATCATAAAAAACTGAGAAGTCACCCAAGAGATGGCCTTTAGAGATGAATTCTTGATAATTGAGTGATGGCCCTCTTTGGGGCTCTCTTAGCACCAAACCACTGAGTCTGACCACACCCGGTAATTCCTGAGTTCCTACCATATCCATTCAGCTTTGCATTATCCTGCTTTGTCACATTTTATTTTAAGATCCTATGCAAGTGAAATAGAGTTGAGCCAGATGTCCCCAACAGTATCACAGGAAAGTCATCCTTGGGTAATGAGACCTAAAGGGAATGGCCTTAGGTTGTTTGCTTATGTAAGTGCCCTTACTCACAGGTTTTCTCCACTTTCTTGTCTGCCAGGAACCACAACCCTAGAGGTGGCTTTGGCTGCTACTTCGACAGGCAGATTGTGGCTTTAGTGGCAGAAACACTATCGTTTGCAGGGAGGAAAACAGGAGTTCGGAGCAGGAAGGATCAGGCAGGGGCCTGCTGAGGGGAAAAAGAGGCCCCTCTCTGGGCAATATTCCAAAGAGAGTTCCCCTCCCCTGCCAGCCACATTCTTCCCTGACTTTCCCATCCACAAAAGTCTCAGGACTCTCTGAAATTATAGTCTTGATTCTCTCGCTAGCTGGTCACTAAAAGAGCCAAACAAACTGTATTTCTGCTGACTGCACAGGCCCAAAGGGGACAGTCAGGCATCTGATTAGAAGCCTCTCTAGAGGAAAACTTCTGACAGCACACACACATCTCGGGACCCCTCTGGGTATACATCCCACCCGATCTATTCTGAAATGTTTTCCTTTGTGAACAGGTTTTAGTGAGAAGATTCAATAAATGCTACTTAATGATTCTCCCTTAAGGCCTTATAAAAGCTCCTATTTCAGATATCTGTAGGATCTTGTGGAAAGAAATAGAAATATAATTTTATTTGACTTTATTATATATGATAAATGACATAAACTCCCGTAATAAATAACCCCCAAATCTCAGTGAGATGACTTTCAGTGTGGATGTTTCTATTTAGGCCGCTCTGCACCAGCTCTTACCCAAGCAGTGACTCAGCAACCCAGGCTCTTTCCATCTTGTGGCTCCACGGCATTCAAGTTTCAAAGTCACGCTAGCTTCATCCAAGAGGGGTAGAAGGAAGACCATGAGAATGAAGGATTATAAGTGGGAGACTCTTCTCAGTGATGCTGAAAAGTGGTTTATATCCTTCCTGCATATAATCTATTTACCATAACTCTTCACGTAACCAACCAAACTGCAAGGGAGATTGAGATATATTTTGGTGAATACTACAGTCTTCACCAGATATTCCCAGGTAGCAATAGCGGTAAAGAATTCTCCAGCAATGTAGGAGACATCAGATGAAGGTTTGATTCCTGGGTCAGGAAGATCTCCTGGAGGAAGGCATGGCAACCCACTCCAGTATTCTTGCCTGGAGAATCCCTTGGACAGAGGAGCCTGGCAGACCACAGCAAAGAGTTGGACATGACTGAAGAGACTTAGCATGCACGCACAGTCTTCACCAGATTGACTAATAGAAGCCTGGAAATAAACTATTGCATCTCCTAGAAGCACAGGGCTTTCCTCCCCCACACCAAAGATAAATAGTCGTTTTGTCTTTTACCTGCATGTGTCAGCTAGGAACAGAACTCATATCAATTCAAAAAATAATTATTGAGCTCCTGTTATGTTGCAGACACTATGCTGGGTAATACAGTTATAAAATCAGATATGATATTATATCACCAAAGAGCTTACTGTCAGGGACAAGAATGAAAATGCAATGAACAATTAAAATGAACAAGGTGCTCTGATGAATCCAGGCTTCTATTCTGAGTAAGAACAAGGGAAATTTGACCAGGCTCAGAGGGGTCAGAGGAGAGTTGTGAGAAAAGGTGAAGCTTTAAATTAGTGTCAAAGAATAAAGAAGAGTAGAAAGCAGTTCAGGTAGAAATAATACTGTATGTGAAGCAAGAGATGCAAAACTGCATTGTACATGAATGGGCTAAGTAACCTAGCCCATTACTGAGGTGAAGCTAGTCAGATGAATGAACGTAGGGATGGTGCTAAGGGTAAAGGTAATGATCTGATCAGAAAGACCTTTTGGGACTGAGGCTGTGGCCATCAATATGCATGAAAACTCAATGAAGCATTTTAAGCATGAAATAATATGGTTAAAATTTCATTTGATGACAATTTTTGCCATGATAAAATAATATATTAATAATCATATGGATTTTAACATTGTTGTCTTCAGTGTATGGAAAATGATGCTCTGATTAATCGGCTGAAGACCTGTTTATCTGGCCACAGCCCTCTGATTTATAGACATGTAATTTTCCAATGTGGCTGCCACTTAAAAAATTCTGTTGTTATTCAGACTTGCCTTCAGCTTCACGATTAACAAAAAAACAACCCCCTTGTTTTAGGCTGCTGTGTGCCAGGTTGGCATACCTCCCATTTCTTAAGGCTGTTAAAATGTTTACTAAGAACCTGTTTTGTGCTAGGCCCTTGCTCAGTACTGAGTGAAAAGTGAAAGTCACTCAGATGTGTCCAACTCTTTGTGACCCCATGGACCATAACCTACCGGGCTCCTCTGTCCATGGGGATTCTTCAGGCAAGAATTCTGGAGTGGGTAGAGGTTCCCTTCTCCAGGGGATCTTCCCAATCCGGAGATCAAGCTCAGGTCTCCTACATTTTTGGTGGATTCTTAACCGTCTGAGCTGCCAGGGAAGCCACTCAGGTGGTGGGAGGCATGATAAAGAGAAACAGCATGGAATGGTAGGGAAAACTCAGGTTTTGAAGTTCAACTCCCATCATTTACAATGGTGGGGTTTGGGGGTGAGGGAATGGGGGGAGACTTTGGGAAACTTAGACAAACTTTTTCTCTTAGGCAACCTTTCTCATCTGCAAAATGGAGAAAATATCTACTTCAGAGTGTTTCTGTGAGGAATATTATCATTGGGATAATATTTGTAAACCACTTATGCATGGTCAAAAAATGGGGGCTGAGGTGGCACATGACATGGTCTCCTTTCCCATGCACACATTGCTAATCAACCATGTAACAATTTTCTGCTGAGCCAGACTCAGCTTGGGATGATACTTGTATGAAATAATTTTATTAAAATACAGTAGCCCTGTGTGTGCAGTCATCAGAAAAGACAGGCTTCATGCAGGATGGGCAGGAGCTCCGGCCCGTGGGATGTTGGTAGGGTTTATGTGAACTTCGCATTTCGTGTCTGACTCTTTGCGGCTGGACTTCCATGAAAATTTAGAGCATTTCTTCCATCTTGTTTGCACCATGGTTTGCTCTACACTAGCTTGTCATATAGAAGCTGCTAGTCATGCGAAGAGTTGCCTCATTGGAAAAGACCCTGATGGTGGGAGGGGTTGGGGGCAGGAGGAGAAGGGGGTGACAGAGGATGAGATGGCTGGATGGCATCACCGACTCATTGGACATGAGTTTGAGTAAACTCTGGGAGTTGGTGATGGACAGGGAGGCCTGGCGAGCTGCGATTCATGGGGTCGCAGAGTCAGACACGACTGAGCAACTGAACTGAACTGAACTGGAGTCATTCTCCATCTGGAGCTAGTTAACAGAACTAATTAGGACTACAATAAGCAACAACTGAGGTATGATCCTAAGGTCTCTATTCATAGTGATTATAGGGATTCAGTTTCTAGAGCAGCTATAGCACAAAAAGTTTCCCACAAGACACAATTCAGTAGTTGGTATTGGTTGCCTGGAGAGCTGTACTGCCAGGAAGTCTGGAATTCTGGGCTCCATGAGAGTCTGGCCATGATCAGATGGTGATGCTTGACATGAGAAAGAAACAGTAAAAGGGCACAAGCTAGTCATTTGTCTGCAGGGGGGGTTAGAGACCATCGAACCATGCTCCTTATTATTTTTCTTATGAAGAAATTCAGATCCAGAGAAACTGTCTCTTGATAGAAGAAATTCCTAGAGACAGAATTGCATAAGAATCCCAAACCCCTAGTTCCAAGGATCTGGATCAAGTCCTGTTTTCTTTTGCATGGTATCTTATTTCACAGCGTTACCAAGAGACCCTTCAGACATATTTCATGAGTAGGTCCTGGAATTGATACTATATTTGCTATTTTTGTTTTTAATTTTTATTCCCCAGCATCATTAAGGCAAAATTTACTTTTAAGAAAATTTACCCATTTAAAATGTACAGTTTGATGGGTTTGGCAAGTGTCCACAGTCATATAACCACCTTCACAGTCAAAACATGGAATGTTTCTCTCTCTCCAGAAAGGATCTGCGTTTCCCTTTGCAGTCAATTCCCTGCCCTGAGCCTCGCCATTCCGGCAGTGATCTGCTTTCTGTGACTATAGTTTTGCCTTTTATAGAAGTTATATAAATGGAATCATATAGTATGTAGTCTGTTTTATTTGACTTCTTTCGTATAGCAGAGATTCACTCATTTTATTGCGTGCCACTATTTCATTCTTTTCACAGCTGGGCAGTATTTCATACTATGTATACACCACAATCTGTTTACTTATTGATGAGTTGGTGAAAATCTGGATTGTTTTCAGTTTGGGGTTATTATGAACACTGCTACCGTAAACATGCAAACACAATTTATTATGTGATAATAATTTTCATCCATCTTGGGTAAATATTTAAGAATAGGACTGCTCAGTCATATATATGTTTAACTTTGTGAGAAACAGCTAAGGCTTTCCAGAGTGTCTGCACTATTTTGCATTCCTACCAGGAATGTAGGACACTTCTGACCGATGTATATCACTGTCAGAACTTGGTACTGTCTTCTAAATTTAAGCTGTTGTCCTAGGGTTGCCTAATAGTTTCTCATGGTGGTTTCAGTTTGTAATTACCCTGATGACTTGTGATATTGAACATCTTTTCACTTGATATTTGACCACATGTATATTAGAGCACCCATTCAAATATTCTGCCCATTTAAAATTTTAATATATGCCTTCTTATTGAGTTGTAAGACGTTCTTTGTATACTGGATACAAGCACTAGGATTTGCAAGTCTTTTGTCCTGGTCTGTGACTTGCTTTCTAGTTCTTTTAAATGTATCTTTTACAAGTCAACTTAAAAACGAACCCTGAAGTCCATTCTCATCTAATTTTCTTCCCTTTTCATGCTGTTCTGTTGCTAAGAAATCTGTGCTGCCTAAGAAATCCAATTTCACCAAAAATTTTGGTTTTTTTTTTTTTAGAAGTTTTATAAGTTTAGTACTTATGTCCTATTCATGGAGTTAATTTTTGTGTTTGTTGTGAGGTAGGGATTGATTTTCTTTCTATTTTGTGCATACAGACATCCATTGGTTTCAGCACTATTCGTTGAAATAGCCATCATTTTGTCCAATTACCTTGCCATCTTGGTTTTTTTTTTTTCATTAATTTTTATTAGTTGGAGGCTAATTACTTTACAATATTGTAGTGGTTTTTGCCATACATTGACATGAATCAGCCATGGATTTACATGTGTTCCCCATCCTGAGCCATCTTGGTTTAAAAAAAAAAAAAATCAATTGACCTTAGAAATACAGATCTATTTCCGAGGTCTCTCTTCTGTTCCGTTGATATTATATGTTTATTCTCACATCAACATCACACTGTATAGATGACAACAGCTTCACAATGAGTTTTGACATCAGATGGTGTCATTCCTCCAACCATTTACATCCTCAAAGTTGTTTTATGTATTCTAGATCTATTGGTTTTCCATATAAAATTTCAAATCAGTGTGACAATGTATCAAAATAAGCCTGACAGGATTTTCAATGGAATCGCACCAAGTCTATAGATAGTTTGGGTGAGAATTAAAATCTTGAAAATATTAAATCTTCTAATTCTTGAATATGGAATAGACTTTCATTCACTTAGATCTTCTTTAAAATTTACAGAACATTTTGAAGGAAATTAGTGTATAATAGGGCTTATCTTTTGTTGAATTTAACCTAAATATTTTAACTTTTGATATTCTTGAAAACAGGGCTTTATATTTCTCTTTGCTTGTATTTTTTTGGGTTATTTGATTTTTTTAGAACTTCATTTTAATGTTCATACTGATGTTTAAACTATACTTGTTTGCATTTTTTGGCTGTTCTATGGGCTACAATATACAGTAGATCTTGAACTTTCTATACCAATTTACAGCTAATCTTATACTACTTCATATAAAATACAGAACCTTTTAACCCATAGGTACATATCTCCTCTTTGTCCTCTATGCTGTATCTATATTCATCATCAAATAGCATAAGAAAATACATAATTTTGGACTTTAAACACTGTGTAGTAAAGAATTAGTCTTGCTCAGAGAGGTCTGTCATTGCTCTTGGCTCCTAGGAGGTGATTCCCAAGTTCTTGGAATGTCCTGCCTGATACCCAGTGTCTGGGGGCTTTGAGCCACACCAGATAATAACAATGTGATTCATGGTCAGACCTTTGGGTCACATGGTGTCAGCTCAGTCTCTGGAAGTGTTGGAAACTAAGGTCAGCCATGCAGGTGATCTACCATGTCTATGCAAGGGAACCCCAGGGTTTGCATGAGCTTTCCCAGTTGTCAGTATTCCATATGTGCTATCACATAGCATTTCTGGGATGAGTTAGACCTTTCCATGACTCTACTGGGAAAGGAGGGCTGGAAGCTCTGTCCATGGAACTCTCCTGGATTCTGCCATGTGTCTCTTGAGGATTTTAATCTGTATCCTTTTGCTGAAGTAAACCATAACAATGAGTGTAATAGTTTTCAATGAGCTCTATGAATCCTAATGAATTATGAAATCTGACGGTGGTCTTGGGGACCCTGAACTTCCAGTTGGTATCAGAATAAGAGTGGTCTTGTGGACTTCCCTTTAAATTCTTAAATACGCATATGCTTTGTAGAGAAATTAAGGGAAGACAAAGCAAAAAATACAATCTTTGTATTTACACAGACATTTTAATTTGTGATACTTTTTTTTTTAGATTTATGCTTCTATTCAGAATTATTTTCTTTCAGCATATTTTTCTCTCCTGTACTGCAGGTACAAAAAATGTATTGGTGATGTATCTTTTAGTTTTCCTTTATGTGACAATATCTTTATTTCACCCTTACCTTCATTCTTGAAGGTTTTTTCCCCTCTACTAGATATAGAAGTCTAGGTTGACAGTTGTTGTTCTTTTCTCCTTTCAACACCTCAAAGATGTTTTGGGACTTTTTTCTGGTCTCTATGGTTTCTGACAAGAAGTAACTGGTTAGTCAAATGATTATTCCCTTGTACATAGTCCGTCATTTTTCTCTTGCTGTTTTCAAGCTTTGCTCTGCATATTCAGGTTTCAACAGTTTGAAACAAAGCCTTCTTATATTTGTCATGCCTGGTGTTACCAAACATATCAAGTTGTGAATTTATGTTTCATCAAATTGGGGGAAAATTAATTTTTCAATTTTTTTCTTGCCCAGTTGTCTCTTTCTTTAAGGAGTTCTAATTACATGTATATTCAACAATTTGATGTAATTTTTTGGGTCTTTGAAGTTTGATTGCTTAAAAATCTTTTTTCTCTTTGATATTTACTTTGGATAATTTCTGTTGATCTACCTTAAGTTTCACTTACCCTTTTCTCTGTCATTGCCACTCTGCTCTTAAGTCCATCTGATAATTTTTTATTCCAGATTTTATATTTCTCAGTTTCAGAGTTTCCATTTGGTTCTTTGTATTGGTTTAATGTTTTGACTGAAATTTCCTATCCTTTCATTATGAGCATTTTTAAAAAACTTCATCACATAGAGTCAGTATAGCTGCCCTGAAATCATTGTCTGTTAAGTCAAACATTTAGAATTACTTAGGGTTAATTTTTCTCTTAAGAGTACGGATGAAAAAATATAACTCTTATACCACTAACACTCTATGTTTGAAAAGATAACAAAAAGTCTTGCTCTTTGAACAAAAAGAAGAGTATGTCCCATTTTTCTTCTTCACCTGTCAAGTGATGGTGATTATATCCAGGACATTATGAATGTTAAGTTATAGTAGAGAGTGGATTCTAATACTTTTCTCTGGTGACTGTTGTTTATTTTGTCAAGCAAACAATTTTCATGGTTTGTACTAGAACTAGAAACTCAGTTTCGGTGTAATAGGTCCAAACTTAGATGCTATCTTTTGTCTTAGCATAACTGTTTTGCATCTGTTCTGTACATGAATGGTTCAAATTTCAGATGGAATTTGCAGAATCCCTTCCTGACCATTTTTCCTACAGGGCTCCCCATTTCTCTTCACTAATTGGTTCCCTCAGATTTGGTCTTTTATAAATTCCCAGGACAAAAGACTGCAGTTTTTTCATCAGTGCCCCCACTGTCAGTGAATCCCTACTGACCATACCTGGTCCCAGGCTAAAAGGACAGTAACAGAAACTCACCTTATACCATTCCTTTCTTAGGACCATGAACTCCTCCATAAGAATCAGGTTATATCACTTCACTCTCTAGTGACTTCAGCTACCAATTTTTCACATTATATCCAGATTTTAGAGCTATTATCTGCAGCAGGATCTGTATCTTACTCAGCAATTACCTCACATTTTCTTTACAACCAGCTTTTAACTAGTAAATTGGGATTTTTGCCTGTGTGGGTGGCATCCCATGGTTGCCTGCAGGGATCTCAGCTTCCTAGATATTGATTACTCTTAAGTAAGTGGCAGTGAGGATTTTCATTTAATCTTATTAAATTCAGTGCAAATTGATGCAAATTACATGCCCACATATAAGATAATAGTATACTAGCTATGACTTACATTTAGAATTAACTAAAATTAATTTTTAGCTTTTGAAATGAAGAAGATGGGGCCCAAGGAATAATTCCATTTGATGTTGATATCTACTTCATTTTTAAGAGAATAATATTTATATATAAACAGTACCTGAAAATTACTTCACTTTCAGAAGATTCCAAGAGTGTACCATTATCACTAGCTATATCAGCGCCTTGGGCCAATCTTGCCCTATTATTTTTAATAAGAGCAGGGATAGGAACTTCCTGATACGATCTGTTGCAGTTATTAGCTAAGCCATTTAGGAGAGGAATCCTAATGCTACAGAAAATCTGTTTAATGCAGACACAAACTCCAAAACTTAGCTGTCCGTTTCATCATTTATAAGCAAATCTCATCTGACCTTGGCCAAGTTACTGAAGAAGAATTCTTGTCCTCAGTTTTCTCACTTGTGATGAACAGGCAGACATGTGGAGTAATGGTGAAAATAGAAGAAATAAGGAAAGAAAAACAGCTGACACGGTGCTGGGCACATAGCAAGTTTAGCAAGTATCTATGGTAAGGACCCTTTGGTGGTTTTGTAATGTGTCAACAATTGGCTCAGCTGAATGACATTTCCCAGAATTCCTTTTCCATTTAGAGTGGGCAACAGAAGAGTTTGTTTTTGTTTTTTTAATTTTTATTGGAATATAGTTGTTCCACAATATTGTTTTGTACAGCCAAGTAAACCAGCCGTACGTATACATAGACCCCCTCTTTTTGGAATTTCCTCCCCATTTTAGGTCACCGCGGAGCCCTGAAAGCCCAGATGGTAAAGAATCCGCCTGTAATGCAGGAGACACCCCAGTTTGATCCATGGGTTGGGAAGACATCCTGGAGGAGGGCATGGCAACTCACCCCAGCATTCTTGCCTGGAGAACCCCCATGGACAGAGGGGCCTGGCGGGTTACAGTCCGCGGGGTCACAAAGGGTCAGACATGACTGAGCGGCCAAGCCCAGCACAGCAGAGCCCTGAGGGTTCCTGAGCTATGCGCTGGGTTCTCATTACTTACCGATTTATACACAGCATCAGTAGTGTGTATATGTCGAGCCTAATCTCCCAGTTCAACCCACTGCCATAAAATGTATGGTGGCTATACATTTGTTCTCTACGTCTGTCAGAAGAGATTTAAGAGGGATATTTAGAGGCCAAAGCAAGGTGACCATCGTTTCGTATTTTACACATATTGTTATCTATTTGTTTCCTCACTAGCGTGAGGCAGAGGATGAGCCTAGAACTCCCTAGCTTCTCCCTAAGCCATCCTTAACGTGTCTGACTCCTGGACCATTTGCTTGTGTTTAGTCCCTTGACTGAAGGCCCCCGCAGGGTAGCTGTGGGATCACAGTCAAGGGTAACGAGAACTGAGGAAAGTCTCAGTCTGTCCTTGGGGCTTCCAGCTCATATTTGTGGGTTCCCAACTGACCTTGTTCTCCCCGGCTCTACATCCTTCTTCCCTTCCTGTTGGCCTGAGCTGTGGCTTCAGGAGGCAATACACTTACAGAGACTGACCAGCCAGAATCCCACAGCTGCATTAAGTCAGATCTCTGGGACAAACTGTAATATTTGTCTGTCTGTCTGCCTCTCTCCACACACATGCACGTGGTGGGCAGACACACAGACCCACACACCACTTCTCTGACTGTGCCCTGATACAAATAACATTTGAGGGTCATTCAACTTGTACTACTCAAATTAAGTTTAAAAACCCGCCTTTAATGGCCCGTGACCATGACTAACTATTAATATAGTATCTTGGTGCTCTTGAAAATAACCATAGTTTTATGCTACTAAAAGGCATCTGAAGGGCACCAGCCCTTCTAATAATAATAAAAATAAGATTAATTAATGCCTCTTTAGTATTTACTGCACTGTGCATAAGATAGAAGAGCAAATCTTTCATAAGCATCCTACAAAGGAGATTTTGTTTTCATCCCCATTTTACAGATGGGAAACTGAGGCCACAGGCAAGTAACTTCCTAAAGTCATACATTTAGCATAGAGCCAGTATTCACACACACCGTGCTGATTTCAAAGCCTGTGCGCTTAAATACAATGTTACATGGCTTTCTGATGACAAGGTAAGTAAAATTCTACCTTGAGTAGAAACCAGCTGACAATATCACTGAAAAGGAACCAGGTAACTGTTTACTTAGGAATGATACGGGTGTGAGTGGGTGGCAGTTTCTCAAGGTTAAGAGTGACTGGGATGTGAGGATGGCTTTCCAGTCTTCGCACTTGGAAGATTATGTTCTTTCCTCAACAGTTTTGGGGTGTGTTCCTCAATCTCTTTCATGATTCTTTTTTCTCTTTCCACCCGTCACCCTCCACTCCCGGTTCTTTTCTTTTTTGATTTCTGTCTTGATAGCACTCCAGACTGGAAATATTTTAAGGAACAGCTTGCTGCATGGTACTTCACTAAAAATAATACAAGTCAAGTTATTGGCGAAAGAGCCAGCCTTGGAGGAGCACCAGTTGTGCAGAGTTTAGAAAGCGGTGTGGTGGCTGAGTCCTGGTTTCTCAAGCAGGATAAACCTCAGACTTGGTAGGTGGTGGGGAGCCTGTCCAGATTCATGGAGGTGAGCATCATCCAACTCTCTGGTGGGCTCTGATAACCTCAGAGAGTGAGGTCTCACTGGACAAGCCTGCCGGGACAAATGGGCCTCCCAGATCTGAGGAAGTGACCAGTCTGTGCCAACTCCTCCTCCTCTCCCCATCTTTAATAGTCAGAGATCCTCAGGGCTCTGCGCTCTCGTTGCTCTGCGGTCTCAGGCACACCTATGTTGTTGCTGGGCTCCGGCTGGTAGCCTAGTGGTTAAGAGTGTGGACTCTGGAGCCAGATGGCCCTGGGTTTGAATTCTAGCTCATGACCTAGCTGGGAGACTCTAACAATTCTGGGCCTCAGTTTTCTATAAGTAAAATGGGTTTAACAGTTGTACTTCCCTCAGAGGGTTGTTAGGAAGAGAAAACAATATTTATAAAGCATGTAGGCAGTGACTGGTAATTAGCAAGCATTTGAAAGTGTTTATTAAATTTGCAAATGTAACTAGATAAGACTTTTCCACTGTATCCCAGACCCAACTGTTAACTCCTTTCTCCACTTGGATATGAAACAAGCAACATTTCCAGAATCAAACTCAATCTCTCCGAAATCATCCTCTGCCCTTGGAGGTCTCAAAGTCAGGGACATGCCTCCTTTCTGTCTAGAAACAGCAGAGTCACTTTCACCCATTACATTATTGACTCTGTCTTCTAAATATCTTTTAAATCCTTCTATTTCTCTCTATCAATTTGGCCACTCTGGTGGACAAAGTCACCATCTGCTTCTGGACCACAATGATGAATATAAACACAAATTGTCTCCCTATACCTGTGCTTACATCTTTCCAGTTGATTCCCCAAATTGTGAAAAAGGAGATCTTTGAAAATAAGAAAATATGACAATGACAAGGACTTGACACACACACACAAAAAACACCACCACCACCTCTCGTATGGATTTCCACTGTTGCTCGTTTTTAAAGCTTCAGATCCTCATATCACCAAGACTCCGTGTGTTATGCCTCTGTTTACCTCTCCAGCTTCCATCCTCAGCCTCCGCCTGCTTTTTTCTTATCCACATTCTTCTAGTTCATGGACACTTCATGTTCCCTTCCATCTCAGAACCTTCAAAGGTGTAGTTCCCTCTACTTGAAATAGTACTGCTTTCTCTTCTTGCCACGTCCCCTCGCTACCTCCCCCCATCTAACTCTTTCAAGATGCCACCTGGATCTCTCTCCTTCTATCCCAAACCACTCTAATATCCTAGTTGAACACTTCAGTCCCACCCTTGCTTATACTTTATGTCTCTTGCTACAATCACAGTATTTTTTTTATTGAATTTCTGTCTTCCCACTCGGCTTTTCACTAGGCAAAGGCTTTCTCTTGTTCTGTGTTGTATTTCTGACACAGAGAATGAGTCCCATAGATAGCTGTTTGGTAAAGCAAGCAAATATGTATAAGGTTTTACTCTTATCACACCTTTGATCAGGTCAATGGGCACAGGTGAGTAAGACAACGAGTGGCTGCCCCACACCAACCCCAAACACTTAGAAAAAAAAAAGATTGTATCCTGAGTTCATAGATCCTAAACTACTAGGAATGTAGCATCCATGCATTTTTTAAAAGGTTTTGTTTCAAATTTTCTTGGCACAGTTTTGAACCATGCTTGACATCCTGAAGACATTTTCTTTCTGTAAATGCACATTATCTGTGCTTTTTGCATAACTTACAAAGGAAAGTTCTCTTCCCAGTTTCTTTCCCAAGGTGTGCCTTTATTCCTATCTGTGACAGAACAAAGAACAATCAAATCTCATTGTGACCTTTTATTTCAACTTTGTCCCTCAGTGCCCATAATGAGCCACAAATCTTTGAAATAGATCATTCTGTTTATCATCTCTCAGTGGCTAAGTCACTGGGAAAGCACAATGATATCCCAGGAAAAAAGCAAAGAGAATGAAGTTTTCCCAAAGGACACATTTACATTTTTAAGAATTTCTAGCTTTTTTGAGAAAATAACCCACAGTGAATGAATCAAACTTTATCAGACATTTACTTTAGGAGAACAAGATGAAAAGGAAGCAAAAGTGCTCCTCTAATAGTCAATTACCTACTAGGAGACTATGTATAATAACACAATATGTTCTGTTATATAATATATAATATTTTTATATGTGGTATAACATGAAAAAAAAATCACAAAAATTTGAATATAAATATTTAGCTGTAATACACTAACATTTGTTTGTTTGCTTTGTTTTTGGGCTCAAGCAAAATTTCCTCAAATTTTGCGTTTTTTCCTCACTCTCTTGATTCATGGCTACAGATTACAGCTGCATTTTCTTCTCTCTGTTGAGTGTGGAAATGAAGTAACAGAAAGCATTTTTTCTTCATAGTCCAGTGAGTCTTTCTGCTTTACTTAACCCCTAAACTTTTCCAGTGATTTAAAACTGCATGTAAACCATTCCCATCATGCTCGTTGAGTTAAACACGATTATTGAGGCTGGTGGACAACCTAGGCTCAGGAGATACATACAGGTGACATTAGAGGGTCATGTGGCTCACATTTCAAAGGGAGTCATGGGAGTTTTTGGTGTTTCTCACGTCTCACTACTGAAATAACTTTCAAAAGTTCACACTGGTATTTTTATTTTAATAATTAAGGGTTTGATATTCATGAATATAAAATGTTTATGCTGCTTCTGCTCAGCCACTTCAGTTGTGTCCAACTCTTTGTGATCCTATGGATTGTAGCCTGCCAGGCTCCTCTGTCCATGGTGTTCTCCAAGCAAGAATACTGGAGTGGGTTGCCACGCTCTCCTCCAAGGGATCTTCCCAACCTAGAGATTGAACCCATATCTCTTATGTCTCCTGCATTGGCAGGCAGGTTCCTTACCACTAGCGCCACCTGGGAAGCCCAGAATGTTTATAGTTTTAAAGATTTCCATTAGGTGGTTTCTCAGCTTTCATCTTCCCTAACTAAAAAGCCCCAGTCTTGCTATTCTATGTTCCAGTGGCTCATGGGCCTTCCCTAGAGTGGTAGACATTTGTTAGTTTTGGGCCAATCAGAGTCCAGTCCATCCCCAGTTGTTAACTGGGAATCCAATACTTGCCACTCTCACTATGTATAGTCTTGATGCAGCTGCCCTCAACACAGGACGAAGATGCCACTGAAATATTTATTACAATTTTTGAAATGAGACTGGTGTGTTTAGGGTGGGGGGATCAGTTTAATGAGAAGGAAATTATTTAAACATGAGGAGCATGTTCTGAGGCTGTGACAGTTGTCACAAAGGGGAAATCTGAGAGTGGAACAGTTGTCATTAAACAGTAACCTTTCACAGACTTAGGATACAGTGGAGCCTGGGACCTTAAAATTGTCACTAATGTCCTGTATTAATTGGGTAGTGATCTCTGAGGCATAATGTGAATTATTTTGTAAAGTGTCTGAGAGCTCCAAAGATGAACTATATTATGGGAAAGCCTCAAGAACTTTTGAGGACTGTGGGGCCATCTCATCACTGGCCATAAAAATGAGTTATAGTTGAGGGAAGAAAAGGTTTTGTGGGGCTACAGGACATACCAGTTCATTTGACAATTAATTAAATGAATTTCTTTCATATTAAGTTGACAGGATTAGTACATCATTATGACATATTATGTGGCAAAAATGAGCTTCCACAAAGTAGATTATATTATTATTTAATTTTATGTGATTTTAAACATGCCCATAGGTGTTAAGGATACCTTCGCTATGCTATCACCGAGATCAAGAACAGAACATTACCAGTTCCTTTAAAAGCTAAAAATAGTACTATATGACCCAGCAATTCCATTCCTGGGTATGTATTTGAAGAAAGGGAAAACGTTAATTCAAAAAGATACATGAACCCCAGTGTTCACAGTGGCTTTATTTACAATAGCCATGCTAAGGAGACAACCTAACTGTCCATCAACAGATGAATGAATGAAGAGGTGGCATATATATATTTATACAAATACACACTGGAATATTATTCAGCCACAAGAAACTGAAATTTTGCCATTTGCAACAACATGGATGGACATAGAGGATATTATGCTTCGTGAAATAAATCAGACAGAAAGTCAAACACTACGCTTTCACTTACATGTGGAATCTAAAAAGTAAAACAAATGAATATAACAAAAAATAGACTCACAGATAACAGAGAACAAACTAGTGGTTATCAGCAGGTAGGAGGATGGAATAAAGGGCAAGACTGGTGAAAGAGAAGAAGATGCACAAAGTACTGGGAATTCCCTGACCGTCCAGTGGTGAGGGTTCTGCACCTTCATGCTGAGGACCCGTGTTCAATCCCTGGTCAAGGAACTAAGATCCTGTAAGCCATGCAGCCACAAGTAAATAAATAAGTAAAACATACCACAAGCATCTGAACACTATTTAAGAAAAAAATCACAAGTTATTATGTATAAAATAAATGAGATACAAGGATATAATGTTGTTGCTATTCTGTCAGTCAGTCATGTCTGACTCTTTCACAACCCCATGGACTGAACCCCGCCAGGCTCCTCTGTCTTTAGGATTTCCCAGGCAGGAATACTGGTACAGCACAAGTAATATAATCAATATTTTATAATAACTTTTCATGTAGTATAATCTTTAAAAATATTAAATCACTATGTTGTATACCTGAAATTTTATTGTATACCTGAAATTAACTTTATTGTAAGTCAACTATACTTCAATTAAAGAAATAAGTAAAATAAAAAAGAATTATTTATACTACCATGCTACTGAAGTATTCAGCAATAAAATATTCAGAACACTTTACTACCTTTCTTGATATATAGTTTATTAAGCACTTTCCCCTGGAGAAAAGTACAGACAAAATTATTATTATTATTAATGATTATGATGATAATAGGCATTTACTGCATACAAAGCAATATACATTGTGCTAAATTCTTTTAATTCAACTTTTTCAAAAATTCTTTTAGGTACATGCCATAAGTGTCCCGGTTTTGTAAAGGGGAAAGCTGAGGCTTAGAGAGATTAAAAAACTTGCCCCCAATTACATAGCAGTGAAGTGGTTGAGCTGGGATTTGAAGTCAGGCCTGCCTAATAGATGAACACATCTTGCTCCTATGATCACTAATAACATTAATTTGGTGCCAACCACTTTCTATATCCCAGACATATATTGAATGGCTTCTATTCATTATCCCACTTACACTGCACTGCAACCCCATAAGGTAGTTACCAGCATTCTTACCCAGTTGCATGACAGAGGACTTTTACATACGGTATTTGGATTATTTTTATGCCTTAAATAAGTTTCCCTCATGAATTTATGAGCACTTCCCTGGTGCCTCAGATGGTAAAGAATCCACCTGCAATGCAGGAGATCAGGTTTGATCCCTTGGTCGGGAAGATCCCCTGGAGGAGGAAATGGCAACCCACTCCAGTATTCTTGTCTGGAGAATCCCATAGACAGAGGAGCCTGGCGGGCTACTATCCACGGGGTTGCAAAGAGTTGGACACGACTGAATGACTAACACTTTCACTTTTCACTTTCAGGCATTTATGAAATCTGTGCATTGCTACATATGCATGAATGAATAGCAGTCATCAAAGGAAATGGAAGCTCTGAAGCAAACACAACAGAATGCCTCTGTCTGCTGCAGGCAGAAACATAAGCAAATGAATCTATTCCACAGAGACAAATTCATTTTTTGGTAAATCTTATAGAGTATTTTAAATTGGAGTCAGAAAAGAATTAAAGAATTAGTAGCTTATCACCTAGAACTAATAACCTTCGAAATATTTTTTCAATAGCTTAATAAAAGTGATATTGTTTGCTTAAAAGGGCAACATTCTTAAGGAAATAGTAATACCACTTTAAAATAATAATTAAAATATTAATATTATTAGATTTTAATGTCTATATTCTCTGGTTTTCTATTTAGAAGTACTCCTGTGGAGTCTTATAGTTTTTATGGAGGTGACAAAGTTATTTTAATTTGGTGTAGTGGAGATTTCTGGTTAGTATTTGGGTGCTAGGCATGACCCTGGTCCCTGAGAATCACCAAGGATTAAGACTCAGTCCCTAGATTTTTACTCCACTTTTTAAAATTTGATAATGTATATATCTTATTGAAATACAGTTGACTAACTATGTTTCAGATGCACAACAAGGTGATTCAGTTTTACATGTACATACATATTATTTTTGAGATTATTTTCCATCATAGGTTATTATAATATATTGACTATAGTTCCTGGTACTACACATTTACTCCACTTTCAAACAATCCCCATGTTTGAAAGATGGAGATTCCTCTGTTTCCAGTCCCCTTGCAAGTCACCAATAACTATTTTAAGCTAAAGATCTTTGGAGAGACTTTAACAATAATTTAGTAGAAGGAAAAATACACGTTTTATTTTACTCCAACTCTGATATGTTTCTGCCATACTTAGAATTCCTATCAATGTTTGAGGTTCTGCCTGTTGGAGTGAAAATCCAGCTCCTGTCTCAGAGCAGGTTAAGACCTTGTGATACCCTAAGTGTTTAAAAGAATTCTTTTCTTCAAAGACCTTTGCCAAATGAGGAGAGAGGGTAGGGTTTCACAACAGGCACACAAGGGACTTGACAATGATCTTTGAGTTTATGAAAGCTTATTGTACAAATGCGGATTTGGCAGTAGTGATATTTTTCAACTGCAATTCCAACTAATAGTAAGTAAAATATTAAAAAACAGTAAAGGCCAGAATTATAAAATTTTTAGAATTAAGAGACTAGAAATTTGTGAGGTGCTGATATCCTAAGGGAAATTGAGGCGTATCTTTTAAATATTTAGTCAAGTGCATAGAGCTTTTAGGGAGGGGATGAAACTAACAATTTGAAGTCCTTCTGTGTGTCTTTCTATGCAAGCCACAAAAAACCTCTAACATATTTTCTTATGGTTTATGTTTTGTCAAAGAGGAAACAGAGGCTCAAAGCTGTTAAACTGCCTGAAGACATGTAGCCTGTGAGAAGCAGAATAGGAATTCAAACCCAGTTCTATTTGGCTCCAAAGCCTGTACGCTTTCCATTATATCATCCTCCACCCTTTTATGGGATGATTTAATTGCCAACTGGGGATAAAATAAATGGCCTTTTGAAATTCTTTCCATTGCCTTGATTCTGTTCTCCCTGACTTGATCTCAATGTTGGCCACCACATTGCTTAGCAATCTGTATATACAGAGAGGATTGGGCTAGGAAACAATGGAACATGGTGAGTTTAATGTAGATATTCTAATTTAAGTTCTCCCTCTTACTGGGTCATAAAATCTCAGCAAGAAAGGATCTTGGAACCCATCAGGTACAAACTAAGTCCAGTGTTTAACTCAATCTCCCTTTCTCTCTCTTTTAGCAAATATTCATTTGGTCTTATGTGTTAGGGTTTGTCTGTGTTCACTGCTCTATCATGAAGATTTTTCCTTACGGCTGTTCTCGTCTGCATTTTGTAGTTGCTTATTCAGTAGGTTTGGATAGACATCAGGTCATAAAGGAAAGAGGAAAGGGCAAGCCATCTCAAAGCTGCTCTCTCTCTCACATAATTCATTACAAACCTCCTGGTGCAGAGTTGACATCTTAGGTGGTATCTGAGCACATAAAAGTTGATCTTAGTGCTTCACCCTTAGGCTGTGGTCTTATTAACCGGCTTTCAATACATTCCCCCCATGTAGCTTAAAGATAGTGAAAGATGGAGAAATACTTTTGGACTCTTTTAAGCAAACAAGAAAACGATGGACCTAAAGAGTAAGGGTTGGCAAGAACATGTCATTAGTAGCTTGATTTGAAGGTGGCTCCTAAGAGCTTAGTAATTTCAGTGAGTGTCTGAGAAAAGATTTGGAAGGGGAGAAAGGAGGTGTCTATAGAAACAACGCATGATGGATGAAATAACTGATGGAAGGGAGTGGAAAAGCCAAGAAGAATTGGGTGAAAACAGTGCTTACCCCAAACATAGCCATGACTGATAGAGAATGGGGCAAAGTCCCCACGCAGGAATGGCACTCCATGCCCAAAGCCCCCTGCCATCTTGTTACTTGGACTTCACTTAGCTGTTTTATTTTGTCTTGTGTGTGATGAGTTAAATACTTGTCTACGTCCCGCCACAAGAGCGAAATTAAGAGCAGTGAACCACAGCTTAGTCAGTCATCTTTGAAGGCTCCAGGACTTTGCTCCTTGCCTCTTATACAGAGTCAGTGTTCCAAATAGGCTTAGTGGCAGCACTTTTTCATTTGGTAAAGGACCTGTACTTAGAAATTGTTTTTAGTAATAACTGAGGTTAGGGAGAAAAGAGGCAGAAATTGTCCCGTTCCTCAGTACACTCAGCAGGAAGAAAATAGAGCAAAATACAGCATACGGAGAATTGTTTTCTTTCCCAGAAGTCACAAACTGACATTAAGAAGCAACAAAATGTAAAAGCAAGGGGCCGTTTTCCATGTTTCATTATCAAATAGATGCTGATTTAGGGGTTCTTAGTGTAACCTGTTTCTCTAGGCCTAACCAGCCTGAGGTTAAAAACAGAGTCATAAAGAGAGAACAGAACAATCCATTTTACTCAGGCCCTGGTTTACTAGAACTTCCATTGCTTTTGAATTTCCCCTCATTATCCTGGAAACCCAAAAGTTACTTCACCTGTATTCTCAAGGCGGTCCTCTAGGCTACCATCTGCCAGGAACCACTTTCCTCCTGACTTTCTCAGCAGCTAAGAAGTTGCTAGAAGCCAATGAGAGCCCTGTGACTTGGGCTGGAAGATGTCAGGTCCCCGTCCTAAGTGGCCTGTTACGCTCCTGTCTTATACCACAGACGTGAGCAGACACACGTGATTTCTACAGCCTACGGTTTCTGTTCTGTGTTCCGATGTGCTCCAGTTTGTCTTGGTGGAAGACAGTACTTCAGTGTGGCCTAGACGGTAGATTTTAAAATCAGAGATTTGAGTTAGAATCTTGGATCTGACACTTTTTAGCTGCATGTTCACAGGCAAGATATATTTCTTCTCTGTAGTTTCTTTTTCTGTAAAATGGGAAAAATAATGACCATAACATAGGGTCACTGTGATGATCATGAAAATGTGTTTGATTAAGATTATATATGGTGTTTTGTGATTAGAGAATGTATAATACACGTTAATTATTATATGACCATCTATTGTCCATGTTACCAAATATGCTTTTTTGTGCTGCTGCTGCTGCCAAGTCACTTCAGTCGTGTCCGACTCTCTGAGACCCCATAGACGGCAGCCCACCAGGCTCCCCCGTCCCTGGGATTCTCCAGGCAAGAACACTGGAGTGGGTTGTCATTTCCTTCTCCTATGCATGAAAGTGGAAAGTGAAAGTGAAGTCGCTCAGCCGTGTCCGACTCTTAGCAACCCCATGGACCACAGCCTACCAGACTCCTCTGTCCATGGGATTTTCCAAGCGAGAGTACTGGAGTGGGGTGCCATTGCCTTCTCCCTTCTTTGTGCTATCACTGTCTAAATATATTTTTAGTAAAATAGCTCTTAAAGGTTTTTATTTATAGTCTCTACTCCCAAGGGAACTGAGTGGGTAATGAATGATCTGAATGATCATGTCTTGCCCAAATGACCCTCTCCTCCAACCCTGTTCCACTGTCTTGAAACAAACATATTCCCCTCCAGTCCCCTCATTTTACCATGAGCTATTTCCTAGGGAGAGCCTCAATACTTCATGCAAACAGAGCTCTGAGGGGTCGACCAGTGAACTTCCAGGCAGAGACAGACAAGTCTGAAGCCTGGTATAAACACAGTGAAGATCGCTAACATATAAAGAAGGATTTGGCAATGGCTAGATGGTAGAAGACAATGCAAAGGAAACAACATAAAAAGAGGGGAAAAGTAAGAGAAATCCAAGTCCCCAGGAGATGAAAAAAGCTGAATATTTAACAGAGTACTTTGTGGGAGTCAAAGGTCATATTTTAATTTACATTTTCCTATGGAAAATTAGCATGTATAAGCCAGAAAATGTCTTTTTATTGCATCTTGAGTACAGCCAGATCTTGCTTTATTGTGTTTCACAGGTAACGCATTTTTTTTCAAATTGAAGGAACTCTGTGTCACGCATGTCTATTGTCATCATTTTTTCCAATAGCATTCGCTCATTTCATGTCTTGGGGTCACATTTTGGTAATTCTTGTGATATTTCAAACTTTTAAATTATTATTATGACATTTTTTATGGTCATCTGTGACTGGTGATCTTTGATGTTAGTATTGTCATCAATTTGGGGTGCTATGGACCATGACCATAAACAACAGTGAACTTGATAAATGTGTGTGTTCTGACTGCTCTACTGACCCAGTATTCCCCCATTTCTCTTACTTTCTCTAGCTTCCCTACTCCTTGAGACTCAACAATATTGGAATTAGGCCAATTAATAACCCTGTAATGGCCTAGAAGTGTTCAAATAAAAGGAGTTGCATGTCTCTTACTTTAAATCAAACACTAGACATGATTAAGCTTAGTGAGGAAGGCATGTTGAAAGCCAAGACTGGTTCAAAAGGCCTAGATTTTGGCCTAACAGCTAGCCAAATTGTGAATGCAAAGGAAACGTGCTTAAAGAAAATTAAAAGTGCTGCTCTAGTGAACAGCATATAAAAGTGAAAGAGCTTTATTGATGATCTGGGGAAAGTTGTGGTCTGGACAGAAGATCAGATCAGCCACAACACTTCCTTAAAACTTACAGCAAAGCCCTAACTCTTTTCTGTGAAGGCCGAGAGAGGTGAGGAAGCTGCAAAAGGAAAGTTTGAGGAAACTAAGGTTTGAGGAAAGAAAGTGTCTTCATGATATCACAGTAAAAGCTGAAACAGCAAGTGCTGTTGTAGAAACTTCAGCAAGTTATCCAGAAGATCTAGTTAAGCTGAATAATAAAGGTGGTTACAGATTTTCACTGTAGGCTAAACAGTCTTATGCTGGAAGAAGATGCAATCTAGGACTAGTTAGAGAGGAAAAGTCAGTGTTTGGCTTCAAAAGTCAGCCCCTAATAAGGCTGACCCTCTTATTAGGGGCCTTTGCACCTGGTGACTTTAAGCTGAAGCCAATGCTCATTTACTATTGAGAAGATCTTAGTGCCCTTAAGAATTATGCACACTCTGCTCTGTCTGTGCTCTATAAATGGAACAACAAAGCCTAGATGTCAGCACATCTGTTGACAACATGGTTACTGAATATTTTAAGTCCATTGTTGAGACCTACTGCTCCGGAAAAAAAAAAAAATCCTTTCAAAAAACTACAGCTTATTGACCATGCACTGGGTCACCCAAAGAGCCCTGATGGAGATGTACAAGACTCATGTTGTTCTCATGCCTGCTAACACAACATCCATTCTGTAGCCCATGGATCAAGAAGTAATTTTTACTTTCAAGTCTTATTATTTAAGAAATACATTTTCTAAGGCTTTAGTGATTCCTCTGATGAACCTGGGAAAAGTAAATAGAAAACATTCTGCAAAGGGCTCACCATTCTAGACATCATTAAGAACATTCTTGATTCATAGGAAGAGGTCAAAATATCAACAGCAACAGGAATGTGGAAGAAGTTGATTCCCATCCTCGTGGTTCACTCTGAGGGGTGGAGGATTTCAGTGGAGGAAGAACTTGTGGATGTGGTGGGAACAGCAAGAAAACTAGAATTAGAAGTAGAGCCTGAAGATGTGACTGAATTGCTGCAATTTCGTGATAAAACTTGAACAGATGAGGAGTTGCTTCTTGCAGATGAGCAAAGAAAGTAGTTTCTGGAGATGGAATCTATTTCTGGTAAAGTGGCAGTAAAGATTGCTGAAATATTACATAAACTTAGTTGATAATCTTCTCAAACCCTGCTGTTGCTTTGACTCCAGTTTTGAAACTTCTACTGTGGGTAGAATGCTATAAAACAGTGTAGATGCTACAGAGAAATAACCATTTGTGAAAGGAAGAATCCATCCATGTGTTAAGTTTCACTGCGGTCTTATGTTACAAAATTGCCACTGCCATCCAACCTTCAGCAACCACTCACCCTGATCAGTCAGCAACCATCAGCATGGAGGCAAGACACTAGCAGAAAGATTACACTTGGCCGAAGGCTCAGATGATGGTTAGCATTTTTTAACAATAAAGTATTTTTAAATTATGTGCACAATACTATTTCTCACTTAATAGACTACATATAGCATAAACATAACTTTTATATGCACTCAAACACTGAAAACTGTGTGACCCGCTTTATTGTCATATTTGCTTTATTGCTGTGATCTGAAACCAAACCCACCATATCTCTGAGGGATGCCTGTAATATTCTTCAAAAAAGATAACGTGTTTGGAAAACACTGGTAGAAAAGCCAGGACCTGTCACATGCCTAGGTGGGAAGTGTGCATCATGATTCAACAGGCACAACTCAGTTTGAAACTATACCCCATTTTATGCCATTCAGTGGAATAAAAAAATTAATCTACTCAGTAATGAATGCATAGTCCATTATAGTTATTGTGTTCTTTTTGGGAAAGAAAGTAACATGACAGCTTTATTCACTCCATGTGGCAAACCAAATTGCTTCAAGTAAAGTGCAAATAAGACAAACACTAAAATTGAGTTTTTCCTTCCTCTTGTACCCAGAGGCATATGCTATGGCTGTAATGCATAAGCTAAAATGGCAATAATAATAAGAACAGTGGAAAACCAAATGAAAATATTAAACTCAATTAGACAACTTATTCCAAGGGGCAGCAATTTTCATGCTCCATCTGCTTGGAGAAAATTTCTTGTTAATCAGGTCTATAAAAGGGTGTGGGTGTTGGATTCTATTTTCTGTTAAAGCGATAATAGTTTCTGAACAGTGACGTGTCACTTATCTATCGAATCTAATTTGCTATTTTTTAAATTTCCAAACTCCCCCCACCCCCTCTGGAAGTTTGCGAACTGAATACTCAAGGGAAATGAGCCAAATGAATTCATGTTACTGGGTATTATAGGAAACATCAATGGATAAATAAGTCAGCATTGAATATTCATATTAGAAAATTTGACTTTTTAATTGAGGTGTCAACTGGGGACTGTCTCATATCTTTATGCTGGAGAAGTCCAGTGAATACATTCATTGGAAATTTAAATAAAACCAGCAAACCCAATTTCAATAATTTGTTTTGAGTGCCCACTTCCCAGAGGTTTCTGTACATGTTCAGATAATTGAAACTTCTCTCAGAACTTCTCTTTCCCTTGGTCTTGTAAACAGTTCGACTAAGACCAGTTCTGTTTTATTCTCAAGGCTTAATGGAACATTTGACTTGAAGTAATATGCAGTTTTTTGAAAACAAAAAGAATATAGAAACTAAATTTCTCATTATGCTCTATTGTTATTACTATTATATTATCTGAAAGTAGTGATGGAGAGCATGGGCTTGGATCCCAGTGGGTACTGGTCGGACTCCAGGTCTGCCACGTGCCAGCTTTGTGACTATAGACAAGGTATTTCACCTCTAAATCCGTCATCTGGTAAAATGGGTATAAGATTTCCTCTCTCATAAGACTAAAAATCAAATCAGCCTCAGCATAGTACTTGGCTTATACTGAGTATTATACAAGATATAGCCGCTATTTTTTATGAAATATAGTTGATTTATAATATTGCACTGTGTACAGCAAACTGATTCAGTTTTATACTTTTTTTCAGATTACATTCTATTATAGGTTATCACATGATCTTGGGTGTGCTATATATACAGTAAATCCTTGCTGTTTATGTGTAGTAATTTGTATATGTTAACCTCATACTCCTAATTTGTCCCCCCTTCCCTTTCCTCTTTGGTTAACCATAAGTTTATTTTCTATATCTGTGAGTCTGTTTTGCATATAGATTCATTTTTAAATGGTAGCTATTAACATTATTATTAAGCACATTAATTTAAGATAACGTGTCCAATTAACTTCAGGGAAAAATTGACTGACTTAACCCTGGATACAACCCAATAGATATGGAGCAGTGGTTCTCCAAAGGAAAAAAAAACCTTTGCTAAGAGTGAATCACTCAGTATATTGCTTCTGACATGCGCATAACCAGACAATGGGACTGACCCTCTAGGGGAAAGGACCTCAAGCAGAGGGCTTCACACAGAGCAAGTGGAATAGGTTTATGCCACCCCAGGTTAGAATGCACCTATGTGCTCATCACAAAGTTACATGAAAGGAGGAGAGATGAAGCCATTAAGACTCAGAGAAAATAAACTTGATCAATGTCTCATAGCTGTGATGGTGGGGTGGTGGCTGAAGCTGGCCTTCTATCCCACATTGTGCTTTTCTAAGCAGGCATCACAGCCCATCACGATGAAGAAGTCTGGAGGGCCAGGGTGGGCCCACAGCTGCATAGCGACTTACCATTGAAACGGAATTCATATAGGAAGTAACTCCATCCAAAACCAGGGGATTTGGGGTGGGTGGGGTGCAGGAGGCATACCAGTTTCAAGGATAGGGAGGGCATGGGGGTGACCCTGACACACGCCTGCCACTCCAACCATAGACTCATGCCCTGCGCTGCAATCAGAGACCGAGGGAAAAACGCAGGGGCTGTTTGGTTGACAATCTAGGGGAGGTTGAGGGGAGGAAGGTAGAGACTCCAGCCCTGGTACCACACTGCCTAGGCTAGAATTCCACTTTTCTCCTGGACACTCTCACTGACCTTGGGCAAGTTTCTTTAACTTGTCCAAGCCTCCATTTTTCATCTGGAAAAGGGGGAATAAAATCCTACCAGTCTCCTAGGTTGCTATGATAGTAAATGAGTTAATAAAACACACAACGTGCTTAGAGGAATGCCTGGCATCTAGTGAGTTTTCACTCAGTACCTGATACCTGGCACTGGTCTGTAAGTTATTAAAATTGTGGCAGATAACAACTTGACGTTCCTAAGTAACTTTGTGTATCTTTGCATCTCCTTGCTCTTCTCTGCTTTGTCCTTTGTGTCTCTCCCACCCTAGAAATGTCAAAGCTGAGAAGCCCAAAGCAACAGGCCCCCGAGGTCCTCCACACAGAGCACATATACTGCAGAATCACAACCTTTTCCTTCTCCTCCTCCTCCACTGGAAACAAGTTTCACGCCGAGGTAGGATAGGAGAAGAATTGGAAGGAAGCAATGGAGGTGGATACTGGTCACTCAAACAGGACTACGTTTTTCTCTTAATTCTCAGGCAGATCCTGAAAAGAAAGTGGACAGAACAATAAAAATAAGTCCAGGGAATATGGAGCTGAGAAGAGGGCACAGCTTTGACTATTTGGACCCTTGTCAGCAAAGTGTTGTCTCTGCTTTTAAATACGCTGTCTAGGTTTGTCACAGCTTTCCTCCCAAGGAGCAAGCATCTTTTAATTTCATGGCTGCAGTCACCATTGGAGCCCAAGTGATTCTGGAGCCCAAGAAAATAAAATCTGTCACTGTTTTCACTTTTCCCCCATCTATTTGCCATGAAGTGATGGGACTGGATGCCATGATCTTAGTTTTTTGAAGCTGAGTTTTAAGCCAGCTTTTTCACTCTCCTCCTTCACCCTCATCAAGAGGCTCTTGAGTTCCTCTTCACTTTCTGCCATTAGAGTGGTGTCATCTGCATATCTGAGGTTATTGATATTTCTCCCAGCAATCTTGATTCCAGCTTGAGTCATTCAGCCTGGCATTTTGCATGATGTACTCCGCATATAAGTTAAATAATCAGACTGACAATATACAGCCTTGTTGTACTCCTTTCCCAATTTTGAACCAGTCTGTTTTTCCATGTCCCGTTCTAACTCTTGCTTCTTGATCCATGCACAGGTTTCTCAGGAGACAGGTAAGGTAGTCTGGTATTCCCATCTCTTTAAGAATTTTCCACAGTTTGTTGTGATCCACACAGTCAAAGGCTTTAGTGTAGTCAATGAAGCAGAAGCTTATCTGTAATTCCCTTGCTTTCTTTATGATCCAACAACTGTTGGCAATTTGAAACCTTTATCAAACACTAACTTAAGTGCTAGGCACTGTGCTCCATTCCTAAATGTGATTATCTCACTTCACCCTCTGAGAAGCACTGTGAAATAAATACTATTATTATCCCAAATTTACAGATGTTAAATTTGAGGCCTAGAGAGGCCAAGGTTACACTTTAGCATGTGATGGGGCTGGGATTCCAGTCTAAGCAGACTGTTGATAAGGGCTGTTCGGTGAAGTGCAGTGATGGCCCACCTCAGCCTGGACAGTTATCAACAGCAGACTCTATGGCTACATTGGCACTGATGGTAACAACGTCGCAGAATGAACGTTTCCCAGAGAGCTGGGCATGTTGCTACCTCTCGGAGTCAAGACACGCAGGTCATGCTGGGGAAATCCTAAAATATTTAGAAAGAGTTTGAAGGCTAGCTGGACTTCTTGCTAAAGAGGGACAAGCAATAAAAATTGCTTTGTTTACCTTTATGATCTTATTTTCATGTCTAGGCTGGTGCCGCTCGTAAAGGCCATGCAATCAGCACTCCCACCCATTACCAAGCTGAGTGGATGATACTTGGCAAGCATCGCTGTGCCGGCTTTCAGCAACCAGTGTTGCTCACTCTAATTTTGTTCTTCTTACTTGTTCATAATGTAATTATTCTCACTGGGTTTTCATCTCAGGATTTTCTCCTGGGCCTTCGTGTCCTAAAGTTCCTTAATGCTGTGAGCCATGTGGACGTCACCCCCCTGTTCCACCTTCACAGGGCATCTCAACCAGAATCATTAAATCCTTCCTCAGCCATGGGATGTATTTTCCAACCTCATCTTTGGTACCCCAGGACCACCCATTTTGGGTTTCCCCCCCCCAGAACCCATTAGTTTTACATGACATTCCTATAAATTGGCCCTCTAAGGCTTTTGTTCTTTTTTCTCTTAGTTTCCATCTTCTTGTCATTGTGCTTTATATCCTGGGGAACTGCCTTGATTTTAACTTCTAGCTTTTTTAGAAAATTTTTTTTGAATTTTCAGAAATTATGTTTTCAGTACCAAAAGCTCTTCTTTGTTGTTGTTGTTTATTTCTTCTTTTGGTGTCCATTACATATATATGTGTGTGTATATGTGTGTGTGTGTGTGTGTGTGTGTGTGTGTGTGTGTGTGTGTATATGTGTTTTTTGGTAGGCATAAATTGTCTCAAATCTGAGATTTCTAATTGGAGTTTGTTGCTGTTTTTAAACTTCTCTCTGCTCCTTGGATTATCTCTAGTTCCTCTGGGATCAATTTCTGCTATTTGTAACTATATACAATGATAATGGGTCTTCCCAGGCATCTCAATGGTAAAGAATCTGCCTGCCAATGCAAGAGATGTGGATGTGACCCCTGGGTTGGGAAGATCCCCTGGAGAAGGAAATGGCAACCCACTCCAGTATTCTTGCCTGGGAAATCCCATGGACAGAGGAGGTTGGTGGGTTACAGTCCATGGGGTCGCAGAAGAATTGGATGTGACTCAGCAACACGTCTGAACGTGTTGACTAAACGACAATGATAATGTGTTAACCAACTTCATTGTGGTGATCATTTCATAAAGTTTATATATATCAAAGCATCATATATTACACCTTAAATTTAGTTATATGTCAATTATATCTTGATAAATCTGGAAACAAAACCAAAATAAAATAAAAAGTTGCTTTGACTATTAAAAAAAAATGCTGGTAAACTGTGCTTAGAGATCTTTGGTTTTCTCTTTATATTTCAAACTGAACAGTTGGGAGGGGATTCACTTTATATTAGTGGGTCTATTTCCTGATATACTTTGCCTCTCCTTTGGTGGGGAGTCTGACTACAAACCTTTTGCAGTTGAGGGGGAGGCATTCATGGGCAGGATTGCTGTAGGGTTAGCTGGGCAAGGAGCCAGCAGTTAGGTACTAGTCCCCCAAGTTCCAGATTGAGGAGGGCATTACTTGGAGATCCCAGTTCCCATACCATAAACCACAGCTATTCTTCTGTGGCTGATCCAAGAGATTTGTTCCAGAGGTTATGATGCTGTGGCTGATAAACGCAATAGCTAATATTGATAGAGCTGTTGGTCATGTGCCAGCCCTAAGAACATCACATATATAAAATCATTTGCTCCTCACAGCAATCCTTTGGGCTAGCTACTGTTATTATCGCACACAAGGAAATGGAAGCACAGAGATTAAATAACCTGTCCAAAGTCACACAGCAGTAAGTGACAGAAGCAGGCTTTGAACCAATGCTCCACAGTCCATTCTGCTCATCTCTAGGTCACATTTCTGGGCTGATTTCCCTCTGAGTAGAGGTGGGAATTGAGGAGTAATTAAGATAGCTTTTCATACACAGACTGTAGTTTTCACATAGATTTAAAGAACATATTGAGAGCCCTATATTTCTCTCTTATTTAAAAACTCTGGGCTAGGGGTTGTTTCAACTTTGCTACTAATAGAAAAGCTCTCACCTCACTGCAGTGCCTCTTGTAGAGAATTCTATGCTAGTTCACCTCCTCGGAGGCTCCCATTTGCATCTGGTCACCCAGAAATGTGTTGAAATATCTCATTCACTAATGACCACCATTCTTCATACCCCCATCTAATGTACTCTGCTGTTACTGTTTCTTATGTCTCTATCTTTTTATTTCAGTGAACCCTCAAAGGCCTTGTAAATTTGTGCTCAGGATTCCATCTTGAAATAACTTCAAAAGTGAGTATGTTTTTTATGGTTATTTTGGCCATTTTGCTGCATTGAAATGGCATTGTGCAAAGATTCAAGCTGTACTGTTAATTTCCATTCACTTATTTTACATTTGCATACAATCAAGAGAGAAACTCACATGGATACAGAATTTTTAAAGTATAGATTCCAAATAGATTATTCTGTATAATTTTCACTAGGACTGCAAGAAGATACTTAATGGGCTGGAGGAAGGGTTTATTTACGCTTGAATCAGTTTGAATGTTGTCGGTACTTCAGTGAAGCAATTCTTTGGAGGAGGAATTTGAGGGATGATAGTTTGTACTTCAGAACTGAGTGAGTTCATGAGTGATGATCTGAAGTGACTTATGAGATGCTTATCCTATGTTGGCAAAACATTCAGTATCAAAGCAAGGAAATTTATTTATTTTTCCTCACAAAATGTTCAACACTTTTCTTCCAGGATTATTGTAAGGACTAAACCACCTAATAAATATGCATAAAAGCATAAGGACTGGTATGTTGTAGGTGCTTGATTAACATTAGTTTCCTCTGAAGTTGTGGAATCTCAAAGTAAACTGAAACATTAATATTAGAAGCAGTAAACTTGATTCAATGTGCAGAACAGAAAGTAATATAGGGCTGTAGTCAAGCTCATGGACTCTGGAGTCATACCAACAGAGGTTTAAGCCATCACTCTGCCTCTTAATTGCAGGTATTCTTTTGACTCCGTTTCCTCATCTATAAAATGGAAATTGTAGTATCTGTTTTGTGCATCTGTTAGGAGGATTAAAGGGGATAATGTGTGTGATATACCTGGTGAATTTTAAGTGGATTTAAGTACTTAGCATCTATTATGTGGCAAGATGATTAATGATGTTATTTGCTTTATAATGATTAATGTAACTTCCATGCTTTAAGGATATATTTTACACCAATAAAGTACAGGGTCACAATGGGGTCTTCACAATACATGATGCTTTATAGAGATCATTTTCCCATAGTGTTAAGTGGAGCTTCAGTTCTTGGGGATAAGACAGAAAGTTTCACGCTCAAATAAGTTAAGGAAACAAAATATTCTATCCCACTTTGCATATTAAATATCTAATAAATTTCTCCTTTAATCAACTTTGTTTAAACTAGCATTTCCTCCAAACTCTTTATCCATACAATAGCATTTATAATCTGCAGCACCAATGTTATGGAACATTCTTTGGGAAACTTGGCTTTATGTCTTTAAGTGTATAGTTCTATTCTATCAGAGTTTTCGCATTTAGTGATCATTAGTTAAGTTTTCATTTCAGGCCTCTAGATGTCTAAATCATCTAAAACAGTGAGTATTAGTGTTTCTGTAGTAAAGCACACACGGTTTTATTTCAGGACAAAAAAATGTATGCATTGACTCCAAAACTCTACTAGTGGACACTTGGGGGAAATTTCACTGAAAAAAAGAATCAGGTTAAATTAATGTTCTGAATAGAAAAAAATAAGTACTTATTATTGAAAGGGTCATTGAGTTGCTCCAGCTAATTGTATGTGGTGGAGGCAGCCAATCTCCAGAGATGGTTACCATGAGCCACATCTTCTAATATTCACCCCCTTCCATATTGTCTGGATGGGCCCTATCTATCAATTTAACCAACAGAATGTGGAAGTTCTATACCTAAGTGTGAAGAAAGCTGGGTAGCCTCTACGCTTCATGGAAATTCTGCTGGAAAAGTCATATGGGGTTAGGAGAGACCCTCAGACCAGAGAGAGAGAGAGAGACCCAGCCTCCCGGTTCAGATAAATAAAAGATGGATGGAAGCATTAGCGTTTGAACTGTGCCTGTCAAGGCACCAGATGTACCAGTGAACCAGCTTGAATGCTGCAGACAAGTCAAGTCCTCAGATGATTGTAGCCCTGACCCATATTGCATGGATCAGAACTGCCTAGCTGAGCCCAGTCAACCCACAAAATCATGAGATAATAAAATGGTTATTATTTAAAGCCAATATAGTATTGTTTTTTTTTCAAAAAAAAAAAAAAACACAGTTATAGATAATCACTGTAATAGATTGGATACTGTAGAGGGGTGTGTAGAAAAGTATCCAAGTGACACACTCTTCATTTTACATTGTTTTCCTAGATACAAGTTGAGTGTAGTGTTTAAAATTTGTTCTCAGTTGCCCTCTGTCAATTTTATGCTGACTGAGTTTACAAGAGCCTAAAAGGGCAAAAATATTACAAAAATAGCTTGTCAAAATACTGCAGAAAAGTACCTTTTTAGCCACTCATGTTTTGTTTCAGAACTTTTTTCCTTTGGAGAAAATTACCAGAAAGATCTAAAAACAGATTCAACTCAAACTTTGTTTTTCAGTTTTTAAAATAATACACAGATCAACAGACAACACGCTTATTTTTGTTTAACAAGGAAAAAATATCACTGTCTCATTCTCATAGGCTTATTTCCAAGTCAGGTCCTGAAAGATCATTTTTCCTCTCCCTGCAGATTGATGATTCTCATTTAAAAAGTGACTACAATAAGAAATGAAACTACTTCACAGGTGGCTTTTCACAGAAAGAGGTTGGAGAAGGAGGGGCAGAGAAGGAGGTGTCCCAGGTAGGGAATGTGGGGAGGGCTAGAAGAAGAAATAAATAAAAGTAGAAGAGGTTTTGGGCTTTGCTTCATTGGTTTTTGTAATCGCTATTGATGTGAGAGGAATGATTGAAGTAATGAGAAGGAATGATAACCAAGATCAGCCTTCTGGGAAATTCTGGACAGCGAATGCATGATAGCAAACGCTAATGCTTTACCAATAATGGAGATAATATATTTTGTTCCTCAAGTATTGCAAGCCAACTTGTGTTTCCTTTGAATGTGACTCCATGAAGAAATTGAGTCATATCCTTGGGATTTACTAGGTTTACACCCAAAAGGTCATTATCAAGTCAATTAAATAATGACATGGGAGACAGTATTTTAGGTACTGTAGGGGAGAGAAGAGAATAAAGTTGACAAGTTCTCAAGTTATTGGTAATCAAGTAGGAAAGTTAAGAAATTAGGTTAACAGAATAACACAGCAGAATGTAGTAGCTAAATTAAGGCTAGGAGGGAGAACGCTGCTATGCCTGAAAGTGGAGGGTTTATAACTTCTCTGACAATCAGTCTGCATGAATGACTGTGACTGATTTGCACTTTTTAGGAAAAGAATAAAGAAATGTTTGTTTGTTTTCTTGTTAGTCTGCTTGGAAGGGCTCTTGATGGAGCAGAAAGGGTAGAGGTCAGTGGAAGGGGCAGGATAATTTTTTCCTCTCTCTTGGCTGCTGGACAGGTTTTGAATCCCTGCTCAGTGAATTATTAATACTAGTCAAAATTAAAGAAGCTGGTTTCACTAAGACCTTTCTAAAATACTTAGCTTAAGTGGCATCACTTAGTGGTCCAAGTGGCCAAGTATGGCACAGAGATGAAGAGGGTGCCTCCACAATGTCCGGAAAAGTGGGCAGTCAGTAAATACCCAGGGAACAAACAAAACCCTGAAACACTGGAACTGCTGGCTTTGGCAGCGGCAGGAACTCACGCCTTTGGCATGGACATGGCCGGTGGTGGTGGGCACCATTAACACTGGCGGCAAGGGGCAGTTCTTAAGTTACTTATAGGAAAAGGATGAGTGGGATCTGAAAAAGAATAAGGCAAGTCACATCACAGAGGGACCAGAGGCACCAACTTGTTCACAGTATGTATGAGATACTCAGGAACTCAAAGTACCCCTTGTGATGGGTAGGGAGAACAGTGGAGGGGGAGTTGATTTGCATGTACCAGAAGCTTCAGGCAAGAGCAAGAAATTTATTTCATGGATATTAAAAGGACATTATTTGTATCTACTTTTTGATGGAGCCTAAGGACGTGGTCAAGGCTGTGGTTTTTCCAGTGGTCATGTATGGATGTGAGAGTTGGACTGTGAAGAAAGCTGAGTGCTGAAAAATTGATGCTTTTGAACTATGGTGTTGGAGAAGACTCTTGAGAGTCCCTTGGACTGCAAGGAGATCCAACCAGTCCATCCTAAAGGAGATGGGTGTTCACTGGAAGGACTGATGCTGAAGCTGAAACTCCAGTACTTTGGCCACCTCATGTGAAGAGTTGACTCATTGGAAAAGACCCTGATGCTGGGAGGGATTGGGGGCAGGAGGAGAAAGGGATGACAGAGGATGAGATGGCTGGATGGCATCACCGACTCGATGGACATGAGTTTGAATAAACTCATGAGTTGGTGATGGACAGGGAGGCCTGGCGTGCTGCGATTCATGGGGTTGGAAAGAGTCGGACACGACTGAGCGACTGAACTGAACTGAACTGAAGGACGTTTGGGTTATACAAGGTACAATGTCTCAAGGCTAAATCTAAAGGTTTTCTGTGCTGTGGAAGAAAAGAACAAAGTAGACTGATCCAGACCAAAAGGCACTATATGCCTGGTTGTATACAGTATGGTTATGATTCACAATGTTGTACAGGTTAGAATGTGGAAAATGCCAAAGGGAAGGGGCCAGTTTTCGTGTCCTTGACTTCCAGGTTCAATAGGCGACCTCTTTGAACAGTGAGAACCACATGTTTGGAAAAATGCTCGCTCTGGGGTAGGATGGGAAGGACTGTCTTCCTTGTGCTGAGCGCCATCCCAGAGATACCAGGTACTGATTTACAGTCCAGCCTTGAACACTTATCAGAGTACCCGCTGAAAATCCCAGGCCAATTTAGTTTGAAGTGGAGCACGGAAAATTTCTTGCACAATGCAGTGTACATTTAAGAGGGTGTCTTCGGGCAAAAATAGTTATGTAGTGAATTCTGTTCTTAAAGACATCCTTTTCTTCCAAGGTCATGTGGCAGTGACTCCATTTGGCAGCTGTTCCTCTGGAACAAACCTTCAAGTGATAGAAAAGTCCACTCACCTTCTTAGGGAAGTCAGATGCATACATATCCACAGGGCATCGACTAGAGAGCAACTACACTCTTGAAAGTGAGAAATCTCTAAACTTCTTGTGGTAATGTAAACTTACTTGTATTTATTAAAAGTTATATAATAAAGTATTAAAACACAATAAACCCATGTGATAATACTAATGATGCTGCAAGTACTTTGAAATGTGAATATAGGGATGAGAACCTTGTGTGGCTTGCTTCTCTTTTCACAAATCTGTCAGTTTCCTTTGCCATTTCAGATTTTTCACTTCATTTTCCTCTTCATGTCTTCCCTGGATCCACCTGAGTCACGTGACACGTGGTTCTCTGTCTCACAGAGTCACAGACCTAAAAAGTCACCTCAGAAGCCCTCTGTGTCCGGACACCCAGTTTATAACTTCAGCCTGTCCTGTTCTTTCAGAGATCCCCCTTCTTCCTGCTACCTTTGTTTCTACACTGTCATACTTTTTTGAAATAGCTTTCAAGTTGCCTTTATTTTTCCATTTTGGCTGTCAAAGTTCCCAGCGTGACAAAGACAACATCACTTTCAGACTCCTCAGTATTAGGTGTGGTTACGCATAGCTGCAACCTAGATGGTAGACAGTCCTTTCTTTACTCTTATGCTCTGCAAGTGTTTAAATGGCTGTCTTGAAAAAGGATTAGCTGGAAAGAGAACTGGGATATACCTTAATGTAGCACATCTGTGCCTTTGTATACGTGTATTTTATCCTAGGTTGCACTTTCTTTTCCTGTAACATCCCTCTTGGCTGGGAGTGAAGGAATGATATCATGGATTAAAATGTCATTTCTGGCAATTCATTTCTGACTGACATTAAGTAGGCCAAAAAGATGGGATCTTAAAAGACTGTTAGAGTGAAACACACAGTACTTACATTGCCAGTAATGTAACAATTGGTCTGCGCTAATCAACAATCATTGGAAAAGACCCTGATGCTGGGAGGGACTGGGGGCAGGAGGAGAAGGGGACGACAGAGGATGAGATGGCTGGATGGCATCACCGACTCGATGGACATGAGTCTGAGTAAACTCCAGGAGTTGGTGATGGACAGGGAGGCCTGGCATGCTGTGATTCATGGGATCACAAAGAGTCGGACACGACTGAGCAACTGAACTGAACTGAACTGAATCAACAATCAGTACCTTAGTGGATTATGTTGATGAATTTCCTGGAAGGAGACTTCCTGAATCTTAATGATAATTTAAAATATCATATACAATCAGGTTTATTTTAATGACAGCCCTAGTATCTCAC
Organism: Cervus elaphus; assembly: GCF_910594005.1. Taxonomy (NCBI): domain Eukaryota; kingdom Metazoa; phylum Chordata; class Mammalia; order Artiodactyla; family Cervidae; genus Cervus; species Cervus elaphus. The sequence continues at coordinate 44,370,321 of NC_057817.1, read as the reverse complement.
AACTAGGAAGAGAGAACTTAAGCCTAAATCTAGCAAAGGAGATAGGCGCCAGGGTGAAGACAGTGTAGTGAAGTGGTTAGGCATGGACTCTGCAGTCAGACTGATCCAGATAAACAGCTCAGCTCTGGAACATACTGCCTATGGGCATATGGAAATGCTATCTAACCTCTCAAAGCCTTGGTTTCCTCATCTGTAAAAACAGAGTAGGTTTGTTATGCCGTTTATGTGAAATGATGCATCCTAAGTCCTAAGCACAGTGCCTGATAGACAGTCCACTTTCAACAAATGGCAGTGAAGTAGGTATTTGTCATTATTTTGAGCTGTTCATTGAATGCAATTTATTGTATTTGGACATTCCTTGTATTCTAGGTCTAGTTGGGATGCAGAGCCAGTGAGTGAGTACAGAGTCTGCCAGAGGATGGCAGACCCTTTCTTTCCCAGTGTCCCTTATGGCTAGGGTCGCTATGTGACCCAGGCCCAGTCAGGCAGATACACAGGCTCTGAGTCAGGAGTTAGTCACAGAGGGGCAGAATGGGGGGGTGTGCCTTGACGGTAGAGGCTGGCAGCTGCAATAGCTCCTGCAGTCCAGGTGGGTAGCAAGGCTAAGCAATGCTGTGGAGATTCCGGAGTTACGTGTCTGGTAGAAGCACCAGCCCATTCTCAGTCTGGCTCTCCAGTTTTCCCACTGCTTAGTGTTAGGAACTCTAATTAGGGAGGTGATTATTGTGTCACTTTTAAAGCTACATACATTAAGTAAATGCATCTGGAGATGTACTTTGAAAGGACTGTTGTTTTATCTTAATCCACAAACACCATATGGCCAGGAAGTGTGTCTGCCCTGTTCACCCTGCATTCTGAATGCTTAGAAAATTTTCCAGCTATGTAGTAGTTAATGCTTAATAAACACTGACTTAATAAATAGTGAGTTATGAAAGCAGAAAGAACAATTACAATGACATGTTATACTCTTCCCCAGAAGGGAAAGAAACTATTGTACATGTAAAGCAATCATGAGCTGGTATCCCCGCTCCAGGAGAAGATAACAGTGGGAGAATATACTGCTGGACACATCTTCATTCAGAAGTATAGGTGTTTTCTAGAGTGGAAGGGGAGAAGATCCCAGATAGGAATTTCTATATTTAAAATGTCGGTAAATGTTGAATTAGGAAAATCAGAATACCCTTCTCATGTGTGTGCGGATGCTCAGTTGATAAGTCATGTCTGAATCTTTGCAATCCCACGGACTGTGGCCCACCAGGTTTCTCTGTCCATGGAATTTTCCAGGCAAGAATACTGGAGTGGGTTGCCATTTCCTCCTCCAGGTGATCTTTCTGACCCAGGGATCAAACCCAATCTCCTACACTGGCAGGCAGATTCTTTACCTCTGAAGCCCCACTCATCTCATGACAACTGGCTGATGAGATATATATATAGATATATGGATGTGTGTGCAAATATATATATATAGGATAATTAAAGCATTAAAAGGCAATCAAGATACTGAGGAATTATTAGAAGAAAAAGGGACTTGTAGGGATGAGCACAGCGCCTGAAGCTATTTTTCCCTGACGGCATTTGTTGATCCACTAGACGCGGCTTAGAAACTAAATTATTCTGGTGGCCTCCCAGTGCTAAGGATGAAAAAAGAATCCTAAAGGCCCAAAGGTGGGAACTATGTACTTCACACTTTGGCTTTGGAGTGGGACCTGCAGAGAAGAGCCCTAGGAGTCAAATAAGTTTGAAGCCATTCCTCACAGTGACCAAACCCCAGCTTTACCTCTCCGAGTGTCCACAGAAATCTCAAGCTCTGAAACTGGATGAAAGTTGGATTGGATTGCTAGCATTCCCAGATGCCGGGCCAAAGCAAATAAATCTTCTCTAGAAGAAAAACAACTTCACTTTATGCCTCAAATTGTTTCTACAAATACTTTTTCAAATACATGGGAAGGAAGATTGGTAGAAAAGATACTATGAACAAGAGCCAATCAAAAGTAACAAAACAGAAATGATTACTGGGGGACTTCAGATACTGGAATTATCAGACATAGATTATAAAACAATGCTTGGCATATTCAAGATGATAAAAGGTGGGGCATAAAATTGGGGGGAACAGAAATATGCATTACAATAAACATAGAAATTCTAGAATTTAAAAAAATACTGTAATAAAAATTTAAAACTTAGTGGACAGGTTTAGGAAAACAAAAAAACAAAGAAATAAACAGCTGACAACAGGTTAGTAGAAATTACCCAAAGAGAAGAATGAAGTGATGGAAAAAAGAACAGGAAGACACACAGGATATGTGAGAAATTTAATATATTTTTAACTGGGAGGGAGAAGATAGAAACATGGCAGAAGGGATTTAGAGATTATGACTTAAAATTGTCCAGAACTGATGGAAGGTGTTAGCTGACAATAAGAAATTGAATAAATCCCAAGCAGGATAAATAAAAAGACACCCAAATCTGTAGCATGCAATCACAGAAAAACAAAGCTAAAAAGCTGTTAGAAAAAGATTTCCTTCAAAGGAGCAGCAAATAGACTAATAACTGAGGTCTCCACAGCAAACATGGAAGAAAGCAGAGCAACTATAGTATGCTGGAGGAAAAGAATGACTAACTTAGAACCTATTTATTTTTTTGGCCGCACCAATGTGGCTTGTGAGATCTTAGTTCCCCGACCCGGGATCAAACCCGGGCCTTTGACAGTGAAAGTACAGAGTCCTAACCACTGGACCAACAGGGAATCCCTCAGAACTTTCATCTCTTGAAAACACCCCACAGAAAGAAGGTGGAATAAACATATTTGGATAAATGGAAATTCAGAGATCATGCCACAGACCCATCTAAACTAAAGGACATTTTCAGGGTGGTTTGGGAGGCAGAAGGAAAATGATCCCAGAAGGAAGTTCAGAGAAGCAGGAAAGAGTGATGACATGTTAGTTGCTCAGTCAGTTCAGTTCAGTCGCTCAGTTGTGTCCCACTCTTTGTGACCCCATGAATCACAGCACACAAGGCCTCCCTGTCCATCACCAACTCACAGAGTTTATTAAAACTCACACCCATCAGTCGGTGATGCCATCCAGCCATCTCATCCTCTGCCGTCCCCTTCTCCTCCTGCCCCCAATCCCTCCCAGCATCAGGGTCTTTTCCAATGAGTCAACTCTTCGCATGAGGTGGCCAAAGTATTGGAGTTTCAGCTTCAGCATCAGTCCTTCCAATGAACACCCAGGACTGATCTCCTTTAGGATGGACTGGTTGGATCTCCTTGCAGTCCAAGGGACTCTCAAGAGTCTTCTCCAACACCATAGTTCAAAAGCATCCATTTTTTGGCACTCAGCTTTCTTCACAGTCCGACTCTCACATCCATACATGACCACTGGAAAAACCATAGCCTTGACCAGATGGACATTTGTTGGCAAAGTAATGTCTCTGCTTTTTAATATGCTATCCAGGTTGGTCATAACTTTCCTTCCAAGGAGTAAGCGTCTTTTAATTTCATGCTCAGTCATGTCCAGATCTTTGAGACCCCATGGACTGGGGTTTGCCAGGCTCTTCTGTCCATGGGATTCTCCAGGCAAGAATAATGGAGTGGGTTGCCATTTCTTTCTCCAAAGGAAAGTAGTATGTGAGTAATACTAAGTGAGACTGGCCATGTAAAAGAAAAACTGTCTTGTGTATTTGCATATAAATGGGAGGGAATGAATTAAAGAGTTTTAAGGTCTTGGCATTGTTGACAGGAAGGGAAATGGACATGAAACTCTGACATCAGACTTTGGTAGTTCAAGGAAGCATGCTGCAGCTTCTATGAAAATTACTGAAAACAGTAAAAGAGTATATGCATGCTTAGTCACTCAATCGTGTCTGACTCTTTGCAACCCCATGGACTACAGCCCGCCAGGCTCCTCTGTCCATGGGGATTCTCCAGGTAAGAATACTGGAGTGGGTTGCCATGCCCTCCTCCAGGAGAATCTTCCCAACCCAGGCAGATTCTTTGCAAGCAGGTCTCCCACATTGCAGGCAGATTCTTAACCATCTGAACCACCAGGGAAGTCCAGTAAAAGAGTATACAACCATAAAAGTATATTTGGAGGGAATCATAGATGGAAAAACTCGAATCATAAAACTAATCCATCCAAAAGATGACCGGATAGGGGAGGAAAAATAACACAGAACAACTGACAAAATAAAAACTGCCTAATTTAAAATCCAATAACTGCATTTAACTTAAACAGACTAAGTGCCCCAGTCAAAAGAAAAGGATTTTCAGAACAACAATAGTCAAATATAGGCAGAATACAAGAAATGTATTTTAAATATGAGGATATTAAAGAGCTGAAAGTAACAGAAAAAAAGATCTGCCCTGTAGGAATTGAGTACAAGAAAGCTAGTATAACCATATTAATAAAATATTACTAAAGAAAAGATGGTCACTTTAAAATTCAAGTTCAAATCACCAAAAAATATGGTAGTTTCTATTTGTATGCATTCAGTAACATGTCTAAAATGAACACAATTGTATCAGGAAAAAAAACTCTCACTGCAATTGTGAATTTGTCTAACACATATTCTTTATGTGTAACAAGCAGACAAAATCAGTGAAATATAGAAAATGCTAAAACATCTCTTGGACATAGATCACTGACCTCAACTGTGAACACTTTAAGAACACATGTGTTCAGTTATGTCTGACTCCTGGCGAGCCCATGGACTGTAGCCTGCCAGGCTCCTCTGTCCTTGGGATTTTCTAGGCAAGAATACTGGAGTGGGTTGCCATTTCCTCCTCCAGTAAGAACACATAATGCGTTGACAAAACTGATTATATACTTGGCTCTGAATACAAGGCATTAATGCTGAGAAAAAAAATCAGTATTTGGGAAACCCAAATATTCTTATTACTATTAAAATGGGCTTCTCTGATAGCTCAGATGGTAAAGAATCCGCCTGCAGTGTGGAAGACCTGGGTTCTATCCTTGGGTTGGGAAGATCCCCTGGAAGAAAGCATGGCAACCCACTCTAGTATTCTTGCCTGGAGAATCCCCACAGACAGAGGAGCTTGGTGGGCTGGTCCACAGGGCTGCAAAGAGTGGGACATGACTGAGCGGCTAAGCACACACTATGAAAATAATCCACTAATGCCAGAACTTCCCTCAAGGATAATTCCAGGTCTAGTTAACTTAACCAATTTGTTAAGAACAAATGAAGAACAGTTGAAGAACAAACATTTGAAGAACATTTTAGAACAAATGAAGAAAGAAACCAATGTACAGAAATACTATCATCCAGATGACCGGCTAGAAATCTTTAAGAATGAGGAAGTCGGGGCATCAGGGAGAGGAGCCTGGAGGATTCCCTCACTTCTCTTTCAGCAGCTGGTAAAACAGTCAAGTTGAGACTCCTGCCGCCAGTGCCAACTCCACGTTTATTCCTTTAAAAGACAGCATCAGATACACTTCTTTATCTAACTAATGATCATTGAGCCTCTCAGAATATATGTTGGGGAAGAGGGAACAAAGAGGAAAATTGCTGATTTGGACTTTATTCCATCAGAGAAACACGTGAGATTAAAGTGAAAGAACCCTTGTCGTTGAGGGCAGATCCTGACATGGAGGTGGTGTGGGTGGGCATCCTGAGAACGCAGGCAGGAGGGCCATTTGTTGGAGTCTCCCAGTCATGAATGATCTCAGGTATAGACTTCAGATGTCCAAACGAGGTTAAACACAGGCATTGTGGTGAATGTGCCCACATGAGTATTTGTGTCCTGAAAGTGGTAATCCGCAAAATGTTAACATATAAGAAGTACTAACATTTTCATGACCCCATTTTGGCATTAGTAATTTTTTTCGTATACTTTGAAAAAATGGAAGAACTAGGGCCTAATGGGTGGGGAGCATGGGACTCCGGATATTTTACCTCACTTAGGGAGAGTTTCCAAAGGGCTTGGAAACCCCTGATTATCCTACATGATGAGAATTTTTCCCGTTTTATTCTTTTGGTGATGACTTTGTCATCTACTAGCTGCCGAGAGAGAAGTCAGAATCCTCCAGGCTCCTCTCTCTGATGCCCCGGCTTCCCCATGGTCTCTGGTGCGCACACTGCTTTTTTGTCCTGGAAAAGATTCCTTTTCCACTTTTTCCTGTGATCTTCCCACCCCAGACCCTACAGGGCCAGATTCACACCTACTGGGCTCAGAACCCAAGCCCATCAGGGATCCCTGGCCAACCAGTCTGCACCTCCATCAGCCCAGGAAGAAGGAAGCATTATGTATTTTTCCCACTGCTACCCCCTTATCCTTCCCCGTCTTGCGCCTCTGACACTTTCCCTCATGTTGGCATCCCTGAATAGATAGCTGCAGGACCAGAAATGGAGGGCATAGGAGGCATCCATGAGTGGTAAGGAGAGAACAGAGGATGGGAGGGGGTGGGTGGGAAGAAATCTTTTCTTTCTGTGCCTCAGTAAGGTCTTAGCACAGTACCAGCTAGCTAGGCACCTCAGGAATGATCATGAGCTCATTATTTGGCCTCACAAAAAAAGGACTCCACTGGAATCTACTTTTGGAATTACCAGCAAAACAGAATAAAAGTTGCATCTCTGTAAGTTCTGATCCTCAGCTTTACAGGAACACACACTTTAATAAAGGCCAAAAATCAATGATACAACAAAAAATGTAGTTTAACAGAGCAAGCCTCTCTCATCAGGACCAAGTGAGGATGCTGGTGGAGGCAGTTAGCAACCTCAGGTGTCTGACAGGTATAATGAACACCTGACTTACTGTGAGTTACTACGACTACTGAAGAAAGGTCTGAACACTCACAACCTTCCATCAGGCCAGAATGGGACTCGACGACAGAAACTTTTTTTTTTTTTTAACAAATGGTGGCAGCAGTGTCCTCGGCTTTAACAGACAAAAATAAAAAAAACAAACAATGTTTTTTAGGTACCCTTCTAGATAGCAGTGGCTGTATGACAAAGTACTGAGTGATGAGATGAAAGATGAAATCTATGGTAGGGCTTTTAAGAAAAATATGGATTTCTTGATTTTAAAAAAGGAATAAACTTAAATGACATGGGCTTCCCAGGTGGCATTAATGGTAAAGAATCCACTTGCCAAAGCACAAGACACAAGAGATGCAGGTTCAATCCCTGGGTTCGGAAGATCCCCTGGAGGAGGAAATGGCAACCCACTCCAGTATTCTTGCCTGGAAAATTCCAGAGCCAGAGGACCCTGGCGGGGTATATAGTCCACGGGGTCACAAAAAGTCGGCCGTGACTGAGCACATAAATGACATATGCCCTTGTGCTTCATCCATCCTTAGGCCTTTCCCTTTCTGCTTGACTGGAATGTGGTTTCAGCGCCTGCAGATTCAGCAGCCATCTTGTGACCACAGGAAAAATCTACTTGCTAAGAGAGGTGGAGACAAAGATTCCCTGACGGGATCTGTAAGCCACTATTGGCTCTGGGCTGCTACTAGTTTCTGCAGTAGGTTCCTTCTGTCTGACACACAGCAAGCTGGGATGCTGAGATTCCGAGGTCTGCAGCAAAAAGAGGGTTTATTCACAAGGCGGCCGAGTGACGAAACAGGAGGAAGTCTCAGATCCACCTTCCCAAGGCGAGGGGCTCAGGGTTTTTATGGAATGAGAAATACAGCAGCAGAGCTGTTGGAGGCATGGAGACGGTGAGGAAAGGTGACTGAAAAAAGGTGCAGTAATTGTGGATCTAACAGGCACAACTAAGCCTCTGCACATTCAACTGCAGACACTTCAGTGTGGTAGGCCCTCTGAGGTCAAAGGGTCACTGAGCAGACACTCAAACATGCCCAGTTGCAGAGCTATGATCCTAGCCAGTCTTAACCAGCTCAGCTTGAACTAGGCACAGTGGATTCCAAGTTCTTGGAGAATAGCTTAGGCAAACATCTTATTTAGGCCATTTGCTGTTTGAAGAACATACTAGTCTTTTTAGGAACAATGAAAAGGACTAAAGGCAGGTCAAACAAACTTGACTAAAGTTTACCTCCAATTTCACTACCTCCAGACTCCTTATTAGGGCTTCCCTCGTGGCTCAGAGGTTAAAGCGTCTGCCTGCAATGCAGAGACTTGGGTTCGACCCCTGGGTCAGGAAGATCCCCTGGAGAAGGGAATGGCAACCCACTCCAGTATCCTTGCCTGGAAAATTTCATGGATGGAGGAGCCTGGTAGGCTACATTCGATAGGGTTGCAAAGAGTCGGACATGACTGAGTGACTTCACTTCATACTCATTATGAGGGCAAGAATCATCATTTTATGTAACTAATTCATGATTATAAATGTTAATGCTACTCATAGCTGAATGCAATGATAGCTAATTTATCTACCCCTATAAATTACAAAATCAACATATGTAAAATAAAAAGTCTATGTTGAGTTGCAAGTGCCTGGTCTGGTGGTTGAAAGACTTGCCACATAATTAAGTGATCTGCTTACACTCACACTCATAGCATACAGCACATGAGATTCAAATTTGTGTTTCAGCAAAGTGATAAATTTCTACATGGAGTTGAACTTTGTGGTCTCTTTCAAATGTTAAATCTTCTAACTTTCGAATGTTAAATCTTCTAAAGCAGAGTGTCTGGATTTACTTGAGTAGAGGTATTATATCCTACAACTCAGAAAATAGGAGGAATTTTAACTTCATGATCAGAATTTCCCTAAATGGCTTATAACTTTCCAATGACTACAACATTAAGCTCTAGAATATATGTATTTTACCAAAAAACTAATCTAATTCAAGACACATATGACATCCATTTATAGATTTAGTTGACTAGTTCATTCATACATTCATAAGGAAGACATTGTGCAAAGTATCATTTGAAAGGGATGCTGGCTAAGGGCTGCTTGAGCATCCTTTTGAAACTTGGGAATCTTCACAAAGCTCTTAGCCTGTATTGTGGCTCTGGCACCCATAGAAACTGCAATCTTGATATTATAGCTTTCTGGGTAAGGATTTCAGTGTTTCTCAAAACTTTTTCTATAATACAGCTGACCTGAGAAATACTTTTAAACAAACGGGTGCAGTTGAGAAATATCTTCTCAACTTTGTTGCTGCTGTTGTTTGGTCGGTAAGTTGTGTCTGACTCTTTGCAACCCCATGGATTGCAGATGCCAGGCTTCCCTGTCCTTTACTATCACCCGGAGTTTGCTCAAATTCATGTCCATTGAGTCAGTGACACTATCTAATCATCTAATTCTCTCCTGCCCCATTCTCCTTTTGCCTTCAGTCTTTCCCAACATCAAGGTCTTTTCCAATGAGTCTGCTCTTTGCATGACGGGGCCAAAGTATTGGAGCTTCAGAATCAGTCCTTCCAATGAATATTCAGGGTTGATTTCCTTTAGGATTGACTGACTTGATCTCCTTGCAGCCCAAGGGACTCTCAAGAGTCTTCTCCAGCACCAGAGTTCAACAGTGTATTAAAAAGTAGAGACCTCACTTTGCTGACAAAGGTCCATATCGTCAAAGCTATAGTTCCTTCCAGTAATCATCTCCTCGACTACCCTTCTTTAAATTCATAGTAAATGTTAGCTTATTAAAGAAGTCTCTTAGTAAAAACCTGTTAACATATATTTTTTAGCTCAGCATAGCTCACAGAGCCCTTTTCTTGTATAATGATTAACAGCCATTGACCACTTAGAATACTCCTGGAATCTAGAAAGGGACAGTTTTCAGAATTCAAATAGTCTTTCTCAAATTTTTTCTAGCCTTAAGTTGTTTTGCTCACTGTTAGGAAAACTCATTAAAAACAACATTAGAACAGCACTAACCTGCTTTGCAAATTCAGTTACATTAAATAAACTTCATTTTCTCTTCGCTAACTGAAATTGTTCACAGAGAATCTCTAAGCCTCCTCTGTTGCAAAAATCCTGTTATTCTATTCTCTCCTGGATGCTGAAGTTTTGTCGAGTTAATGGTATCTCTCTGGGTGCTACTTCCAACTGGTAGAACACCACTGTTATCTCTCTCTGTCCCAAAATGGGAATGCACTGGGGAAATAAATCACCCCTCCCTCTCTGCACAAGTATTTGACTCTCCTCATTTCCAGAGTTCATGAAAGCTATAATTAACCTGTATGGACTCTATTAACATGGTTTGTAGGACTTTGGAAAAGGTTTGGGGAGATGGGGTAGGTCTAAGGATAGAGATAAACTTACTCTCAACATCTACTGCAAACACTTTCAAGCAGAAAAGGACACAGACTCCTCCACAAATAACGCAAATAATAGAGTCAGCCAATAGAGTTGTAAACAAGGCAGAACAGTTAGTGACATCTTTCTTTTAAAGTTTTT